>NC_140183.1:61785619-62088119 GCF_963971535.1 Notolepis coatsorum
TGAATGACATTTGTACTGTACTTTACTGTACATATAAAACCATTGAAACAATAGAAAAAAGATGCAGGTGCGTTGAAAAAGGAGTCCAAAGAAGTGGGCGCAGGCGAGCGTTTTGAGCCCCAGATGTTCATTAACCCCCGCATGGCTTCCCCTCAGATGCACATCGTGAACCTCAAGTCGTCCTACGGCGGGAACACGTCGCTGGGCGTCGCCGACCCCGCCGGGCTGGCTGCCTTCGGCTTCTTCAACGAGGTGAGGATGTGTGTGTGTGTTTGGGCGTTCGAACGTTCGGACCTTCGTTCATTACGTTGGCATTCAAATTCTAAATCAACATTAGAAAATTTTCATTTTTAATTAAAAAAATAAATCTATTATTTTTAATTGTTTATGTCTATTCATTCTGTTTAAACCAATGGGGTTTTTCTTCACAGTTGCAGATAGAGATTAGGCTACACTAATATTATAGTATTAAAAACTGATGAATTATATTCATTAAAGAAAGTTGATTTAATAAAAGAAAAAGACTCGTTGTTACTTGTTACTGTAGACCTACAGAGTGAGTAATTGAGTGATTAAAAAAAATCGCACTCGTGTGAAGTGAGGGGTGCTCTTATCATCGTACATCATCTCACCTCTCTTCCTCACTTTTTTATTTTTGTGTCTATCAGCTGCTGCTCGACAGTTTGACCCCAAGCTGACCGACCAGGACTACAGCGAAACTGTCAAGAAGTGGCTTCGTTATGCGCCAGACCGGGAGGGAGGCATCTCAAGGAACCGAAGTGACCCAAACTTAAGTCAAGCGAACCAGAGTCAAACTTAGGGTACCCCAGCACAGCACACACTGTTTCCCTGGTTCATACAGTACAAGGAATTACCCTCATGGACACTGTTCTTCCATGGATGGCATCTACTTGAATGACTGGCTGCTTCAGCCTGTTCTTGGAACCGAAGTGACCCAAACTTAATTGTCAAGCGAACCAGAGTCAAACTTAGGGTACCCCAGCACACTGTTTCCCTGGTTCATACAGTACAAGGAATTACCCTCATGGACACTGTTCTTCCATGGACGGCATCTACTTGAATGACTTGCTGCTTCAGCCTGTTCTTGCAGTGTTTATTTTTTTTATTTTTTTATTTTAACCTTTATTTACCCAGGGTAGGTTCGCTGAGCACGGATGCTCTTTTTCAGCTACGCCCTGCTTCACATTCACAGAGTTCCATTCACACCTGGGAGCTGCCCAGGCCTAACACAATTAATAGTTGGTTTCAGGTTGCCGACCGACCCTGCCGATTTAGGTGCGACCCAATATATTTTATGAGTTTTTAGGAAAAAAATATATTTTTCTTTTTTTTTTTAATAAAGTTTCATATAAATCTTAGTCAAACATTTAGTATTATGGATATTAAACATGCTGGCAGAGTACATGCATCCATGTTGTTGTGAACATTTTAATTAAATAAAGAAATTCCCTATCCATAGTCGCCGTGGGAAAGAATAAAATAAAAAAATTAAATAAAATAAATTCCCTACCTACCCATGGCCAAACTGACAACCAACCTGAAACCAACTATTAATTTTGTTAGGCCCCAGTACAACCACAGTCTGACACTGTTGGCCACTGAGCAGTTGGGGGTTTAGTGCCTTGCTCAAGGGCACTTCAGCGGTTGGTGTTAAGGGTATGGGAGAGAGTTATATGGGAGAGAGTTATAGAAACATTAGGGGTGTAACGGTACACAAAATCCACGGTTCGGTACGTACCTCGGTTTTGAAGACACGGTTCGGTATTATTTTCGGTACAGTGGGGGGGGGGGGGGGGGGGGGGTCCAAAAAAATTGTTTTTCATTTATCTATTTATTTAACTGTATTAAACAATATAAAACGAATTGGCCATAATTGACTGAGCAAACTAATGCTTACTGCTGTAACCTACTAATAACACTTAAGTAAATCTGAAGATTATTATATAGCAGATGCCTTGGAGGATATGTCGTGGACATCTGTAGATCATCTAAGCTCCACTGTGTTTAAATTCAAATCCTATGCCATTGTTTATATTTAACCCTTGTGTCTGAAAACTAAAGTATTATACTCTTATTAGGGGACTAAATTGAAAAACTCCATAAAAAGATTATGTTGAAATAATTTCCCACTTTCTTTTCCATAAATATTTTATTCAACTTCAGCCCTGATAATAACAATTTTTTATATTATTTTTGTAATGAAATACTCCCACTTTTCTGAAAAGAGTTGTTAAATATGACAAAAAAAAGAATATGTGGTGGTTATGATCGGGCTGAAGTGGAATAAACAATTTATGAAGAGTAAAAAAAAATACAAGATAATTAAAAGATTATGCCACATATTATGTTGGCTCATCACTGCAAAGTTATCAAACAAATACGAATCTGATCAGACACAAGGGTTAAGTTGTTGTTCCCTTTCTAATTTCCTCAAACATCTAGTCTAGTTAATGTGATCAATATTATTTGACAATTGATGCTTTTTGTTGGACATTTCAGTCAGTAGTGAGCTCATACTTTGAGCTCATAAATTTATAGTTAAAATGATTGCAATCTTGTCTTCGTTGTGCATGAATGCGTGTGCTCACCACACACAATATGTGTGTCACTATTCTGCCAGTGGCTATATTGTTAATGAAAGCCTGTTATAAGTTCTGTTATTTGTTTTTTGTAAAAAGTTTTAGTCACTGGAAGTTCTGATACCCTAGAAAAAAAATTTTTTCATATTAAAGCCATGTTGTCATTTTTGTTCACACATTTTTGGAAATATGGTCATATAAGAATTTTATTATTATTTATTTAACAATAGTGTGTTTAACAGCAGGAAAAAAACATGTAATGTTATGATGTATACATATCAGCAGCAATATTTTAATGTAAAATGTACATTAATCAGTATTGATTCCTTAACTTTACAAGTTACAAGTAGATGTACAAGTTACAAATGTACAAGTAGAGTACCATTTAGATTATGGTTGAATAAACATTGATGTCTAACATTGATTCAATATAAAATCAACTAAAATGTGCATGTAGATTACCATTTAGATTATGGTTGAATAAACATTGATGTCTAACATTGATTCAATATAAAATCAACTAAAATGTGCATGTAGATTACCATTTAGATGATGGTTGAATCAACATTGATATAGTATCAGCTATGGTTGACACCTAACGTTGATTCAACGTTAGGGTCATAGACAACGATCTATATAATTTAGATGTCAGGCTTCAACATAGATTCAATATTTCTGCTGAACCCTATTTCAACGTTGATTCACTCATTTTTTGCTATCTGGGTATCGTTAGCGGGACTCCATCTTGATACACTGGACATCGATCGGTTGCAAATAACTCGATAAACAACATGATTTGGATGTATATACTATTATACAACCTGGAAATGGATCGCATATTTCTAAATCCCATAATAGGAACATTTCTGTTCCACGCTCATCGCCCAACGCTATGAGGAAGCTACGGTAAGATTCAACGTTATTTTTTAACGTGTTCGATACTAACTGCTCTAATGATCATATCACCCACACTAGACGAATCATATAACGTTGGCCACGGAATTATAAACGACCGCCCCCCCCCATCCAGTCAACATCAAATGATCAGTAGTAACTTCTAGAAGCATGTCCATTTGAAATTTTTTATCTCGCGCAGATTCCTATCAAACTGTATTTCATCATCAATATAATGCATTTGGGGCTATAAATCACGTTCTGGAGAAAGCTGCAGAAAACGATAAAAACATACTTATACTTTAGACCGTATTTTAGTATGAATATGTGAATGAAAAAGTATAACGTTGCTACACCCTGAACAATAGATATAGGACGTTGAATGGGCCATAGTAATGTCAATTTAGCAATACAATTTAAAAAGTTATAGCCCTGCAAAGAAGGGGAACTTCTCCATATTAAATAGGGCTGGCGGAGGATGGTAAATTATGAATTTAAGCCTGGCGATCAAAGTGTTAACAGATTGCAGAATGGGTACTGTAGACTAGAGCATTCACTATATGCCTTTTGATACACGCTCATAGCGGCCACTGTACCGACTACTGTTTAATGTGCACTCTCGGTAGAGACTGTGTTAAGCCATGTGTCGTGGTAATAAATATAATACTTTATAAAGTATTCCCTCCGTCTGGACATTCAACAGGTACAATACAGTATGGCTCAATACCCACAATTGGTAAGGGGATGCAGACCAGAGAAAGACTTTCGTCTTGTTTATAGCACTACAGTGTCTGCCTGCATCTTGGGTCCTTTTACTCAATAAGGAAAGATTGTACTTTTTACTCTACTACATTCATCTGAACCCATCCCATTACTACTGTAGTAACTTAGAAGAAAAGGATTTTGCATAGAAAATATGGTTAAAAAGGTATGAAGATTATATACTTTCACATTTGAAGCCTGTCGACTTCAAGAGGACCTAATCAGAGCAGCATAACTGGACCACACACCACTTTAACATGGCCTTTAATCAGAGCAGCATAACTGGACCACATACCACTTTAACATGGCCTTTAATCAGAGGAGCATAACTGGACCACACACCACTTTAACATTACTTTTAATCAGAGCAGCATAACTGAACTACACACCACTTTAACATAACCTTTCATCAGAGCAGCATAACTGGACCACAAACCACTTTACCATAACCTTTAGAGGTCAATGGATCGCGGCTTTAACACTCCCAAGCACTGGAATACACAAACGTCACATAGAATGTGTACTTTTACTTTAGATACTTAAGTACATTCAATAGCAAACACTTCTCTACTTTTACTTGAGTAGAATCTGAATGGAGCACATTAACTTTGACCAGAGTGCTCATTTATCTGGGTATTTCTATTATTTTACTTGAGTGTGGCTTTCCAATGGTACCCCACGTGGGAATTAGAGAATCAGGGATCTAGGTGAAAAGTCACGAGCCAAACCAGGAAGAGAATTCTCCGTCGAATGCATTGAAGTCTATGAGAAAATCGTTTTCTGAGCTCTCTTTTTTTGTACCAAAACCGCTTCTAATCACTCATTTCTGAATGGATTTGTATGAATTTTTTATGAATTTTATGTACTACAAAATACTTCGGGCTATGGACCCAGGGTGTTTTTACAGCCTTCCAAAATGTTTTGGATATACTACTTCTGATATTGCAACTACTACAGAAATACGTGAGTAACACGTTTTTCTACAACTCAAGTTCAGACCTATGTTACTCTATTTCATTAGCACTAAAAGTGAATTATCTTTATTGTATCATAAACTTCAGAATGTCATTGTTCAAAAGAGACCAGGCTCATGCATGTGCTATACGTATAAAGTATAGTATTTTGGTTTTAAAAAAAAGTATGCAGTCCCCAAAAACTAAAATGGACACTTTTGGGGGCACAGGTTAAGAGGTTTACTTAAAGGCCAACTTGCAGGTTAAACCCTACTCTTCAATTATGGGTAGTTTACATCATTGGTATCTAATTTCATTATTTATTTATTTCCATTTGACGCCGGAAATGCCACTCAGAAAGGGTTAAAAAGGTCCACGCACTAATAACATGCACGGAGCGAATCAAAAAGCTTATCAGACGCTAGCAGGGCCGTGACGTCACTCGAGGCGCCTTATGCCCATCCGGGTCGCGTGTATACTTTCCGCAACGGAATTCGGTTTCCGGGTTCCTCTGATTGGCGCTCGCTTCCTGATGAGACACGCTTTGCTCGCTGCTGTTTAATAATATTGTCGCTTTTCACATCGCGAATATTGTCGCTTTTCACATTGCATGCTCTTGTGCAGTCATCTTGAGTCAAGAATCACTTTTCCTACTTCAATGACAGAGCTCTCTTGTTTAATAATATTGTCGCGTCATCTTCTGAGTCCAGAAACGCAGTCATCTTAATGTGCTGCTTATGCAGTTATATGCCGTATTTGCTATCGCGTTCCGCTCTGAGCCTTATGAGATATTCTATATTCTATGATACCTATTGTATCCCCTTACGAACAAAAAATACATGCACCACACCTGTATGGGGCTCCGCCCCCATGGCGGCACCGCCCATATAGCAGTGACGATAGTCACCACACACCCTTCCTCTATTTTCGTCCCAGCGTACTCGGATGCGTGCACCGTACGATAAACTAGTAGGATGAAAAGATTAGATTCATAATGTTGGAAGCTTACCGGAGGTTGCTGGCCCCTGGCATCTTCGACGCATGTTTTCGGCGACACGACGGGCCTGTGTTGATGTTCCTCGTTTGATGACAGCACATCGAGGTTCAGCTGTACAAGGCTGGCTGTCGGGCCAGCTTGTACTCAGGTAGGCCCTGTGTCTTCAGGCATGGGTATTAGTGTTAGTAATGCTGGTTTGTTTTGTTAACACAACCATGTTGTGTGTTGGCGCCGGGGGCAGGATGGTTTGGTCATTCTACAGTTTTTTGTGGTTTAGCTCTTTTATTCATTTAACCCTTTCATGGTGCACACCACAGTGGAGTTTTTTGTGGTTTAGCTCTTTTATTCATTTAACCCTTTCATGGTGCACACCACAGTGGAGGGTGCTGTTTGCAATCACCACTGGTGCTCCATGTTAACATCAGTCCTTTGTTTTTGATATATTGAAACAATGCCCCGCCCGGTCGACACCATGGGTGGGTCGGCCTGGCGAGTGGCTGGTGGGCTGTTAAAGCTTGTACCGCCACGGTATGGAATTGGCAACGATTAGAACTGTGTTCGAATTGCTGTTTTTTTCTATTAAAAAAATGGTGTCTGGTGGAGGGGCCTTGAGGGCCAGCCGACGTCGACACATCGCGCGAGGTTGTTGACGTTATTAGCTTTGACCCAGCCGCAAGCTATAACCGCTCAGGGTTCCCCTCTCCGCAGGGGATTTTGGTCTTCTGCTGGAGCGCGGGCGGTATTGTCCTAGGCCCTACACCGCCTCACACCGCGCAGCCAGAAGAAGAGAGAGCACGGCCTCGTCAGCGGCGATGACGGGGCCCTCGACAGGCGGCCATGTTTTTCCCCCGCCAGAGGTATCCTGGGCGTTGATTCGACAGGTGTCCACAAGGCCGACAGCCTTGGCGGCCGAGGGATCGGCCATGTAGGATGGGTTCGGCTTGAACAAACAAGCCGTCACCGTCCTGCCGCGAGCAGCCCGCTCTCCGATCACTCCCTTCCCCAACACCAGCGGAAGAAGTGGGCTCTGATTGTTTCCTTTGGCTGCGGGCCGCGTGCCTTCGTTGATGCGCGGGCGGCCCCCCTTTTCGCTTCTCATGGGGACAGGGGCTGACACCCAGTTGATGGCTGAGCCTGGGTCTGTCCGTGAGAATGTTGTGCTGTCAAGCGGCTCCCACACCTTGAACTGTGTTGGTTGAGCCTGGTGTTACGTCTGTCAACTTAAGTGTTGTCAGCAGGGGGGCTCGAAACCTTTTGAGGCACACAGTGCGGGCTTCCCCGGCCTCGCCTTCGCCAGGCCAGGTATCATGTTGGTGCCTCCCACTCCTGAAATATTGGCAAGTGGTCGCAGCTCACATGGTTTGGGGTGGTAGTAATATCACTGCAGGGCTACGGTGTGTAGGAACCCATGGGGGCCTCACACCTTGCATGTCCGGCTGCAGAACAACTCCTTCAGGATGTTCTGGAGGGGTGTTCAGTGGGGGGGCTTTTTTCATCGGAAGCCCCCCGTATCAGACCGGCCCTTTCTGTCGGGGTTTCCCCTTGGGTGCGATTGCCTCATGGGTGGTGTCAGGGTCAGGTGTTCCGACACGGAACGCGCTCCTCGCACGGTTCCAGGGTTGTCTACGCACAGCGGGGGGACCGGGCCAACTATCTACAGTTCCTGGCGGACCTGCGCCACGTGACGGCGGGTGCGTTGGGAGTGTCGTCACATATGACTACGGCAGTACCATATGTCGAGGTAGATGGAGAGAACGGTGAGGCGGGGACTTGTGTTTACACAACCCCACCCGTTTTCAGGTTTGGTACAGACCCTGTTGTCGGGGTCTCCAGCAGGGACAGCTCTGGTCAACGAGATCCAATCTCTGTGGACGAAGCAAGCCATCGTCGTGGCGTTCTCCTCCCGGTGTTCTCAGCCCGAGAAGTCGGGAGGGAGGGGTGTAAGACCCAGGCTGGACCTGTCCCATGGGAAGGTTCAGCATTTTTTGGATCGTCTCCTACCTGTTGAACGCTGTCAGGTGGGCAGGGGAGAAAACTAACTTTTTGGCTTACCAGCCAACTGGCGAGTATCTGATTTTTTTTACCAGCCAAACAGATTTTTTACCAGACAAAAAAAATCGCTAATTGTGATAATTACTTCTTTGTATGTCAAGCCGCGTCAATGTTGTGTATGCATCTGGGTAGGCACACTGTGCCTTTAAGACAGCACGGTGGTCTTACGACAGTGCTGTGAAGTACCGTCAAGTGTTGTGGTAACGTCAGTTGGGTTGGTGTGCTGTTGTGCACAGTGCACTGGTTGAGCTAGCCCCTTTCGTGACTGCGATGTGCAAGTCAGGGGCTTTTGAGCATGAAATAAAATGTCTAACCTTACGTCGTAGTCCGGTGCTTTTTTGGAAACATTATAGTCATAACAGATACACCTAGCTGGCTGCTTTGAGCACACGGGGCTAACGTTAGCTAGCAAGCAGCTATAGCTAAAACGCTAACTAGAAGCTAACCACTGTATACAGTTCCAGTAGACTAACATTACACCTCTGTGATTTAAATGTGTCCTTAGTAACTTATACTCGAGGGTTGTACTAGGGTTGGATGCAGTTCCCTGTTGGTCAGTCTGTCTGTTTTCCATCTTCTGCTGTGTTTAACGTTATCTGTTTGCGAGTGCTCCTGATGGCTAGCCTAGTACCACAGGACTTTTATTATTATATGTCTGCGGGTTGGCCAGTACTGCGCAAACGTTTATTAAACATTATATGTCCGCGGGTGGTCTTGTGCAGTGCTCTCGTGGCACTGTCAACTAAAGCGAACACTCAGAAGACGCGCACCGTTTGCCAGTGCAGTGATTGCAGAATGTTTTATTTTTTTGTATACTCGCCAGCAGGGGAGGAAACTAACTTTTTGGCTTACCAGCCAACTGGCGGGTATCTGATTTTTTTTACCAGCCAAACGTAAAAAATACTAGCATTTGGCCAGTAAAGTGGCCTAATTTCCTCCCCTGCAGGTGGGGGTCTGGTTCTCCTCCATAGACCTGTAGGATGCGTATGCGCATCCCTGATCTTCCATCCTAGGGCTTACCTACGCTTCCTTTGCAGGGTTAGCGTATGAGTACCAGAGGCTGCCGTTCGGTTTTCTCTGGCTCCCCGCATCTTCACCAGGTGCGTGGAGGCCGCACTGGGGCCTCTGCGTCGTCCGGGGTTACGGAGTGTTCTGCCCTGATGACGTTCTGGTCCTTCGCGGTCAAGGTGGATCGTCAGGTCTCGTACCAGGCAGGTCTCTACCAGCCTGGGGTTGCTGTAGACTGGATGTAGAGTATTCCTCTTCCCAGTCAACGGTTGGAGGGCTATGGGCATCCATCTCAGAGCGTGTTGTCAACACGCTCGGGAGGTTCCGTCCTAGGACGGTTACGGCGCTGTCTCACGTCGCGTTTTCACCGACGCCTCCCTCGCTGGTGATGCGTCGGGCCAACGCAGTAGGGGGCAGCTGGCAAACCATGCTGCCCGGTCTGCGCTACGTTCAATGTGTTGGTGTTGAAAGCGGTCCTTCTGGTCCACAAATGGTGTTGATCAGGACGGACGATACGACGTCAGTGTCGTGTATCGACAGACAGGGAGGAGTACGCTCCCCCTATCTGCACCAGGTGGCGGGCGGCTGGCTATGGGCGTCTTCCATCTGCGCGGCCTGAGGGCTCCCCACATCCCCGGCAGGGAGAATGTGGGTGCAGGTGTACTGTCGCGGGGCGGCCCTCATCCTGACGGGTGAGGATTGCGTCTGGACATGGCCAGGCAGGTCTGGGACCGATGCGGTGCCGCCAGGGATTCTTCCCCATACATCTGTTAGGTCAGTTGTTGGGACGGGTACGTTGAGGGGCGCAGGTTCTTGATCCTGATGGTGTTACCATCTGGAATGCGCATGCTCCCTCCACTGGCAGCTGACGTATGTTCCAAGTGTGGTGTAAGGCGGGGGGCCGGGACTCAGTCTCCTGCCCCCTGGATGCTGTCCTTGGTTACCTCCAGTCTCTCCTTGATAGACTGTCGGCTTCGACGGTGAGGGTATGTGCAGCAGCTATATCCTCCTATCATGAGGGGTTTGAGGGGATGTCTTGTTCAGCCACCCTCTTGTGAAGCGTTTCCTGCTTGGCGCTCGACGCGTTAAGCCGGTGCAACCCTCCTTGGCTCCGACTTGGGATCTTCAATTGGTCTTCGGTCGGTTGTCCTTGGTCCCGTTTGAGCCGCTCGAGCAGGCGCCGTTGGGACAGCTGTCCTTCAAGACCGCGTTCCTTCTGGCTGTCACTTCCGCTAAACGCGTAGGTGAGCTCTGTGCTCTCTCGGTACGTCCAGAGTGCCTGTCTTTTCGGACCGATTGCGGTGTCACTCTGCGACCTAATCCTGCTTTCGTGCCTAAGAATATCCGGTGTTCCTTCCGCTCCCGGGATATTGTGGTTCAGGCGTTTCGTCCTCCTCCTCACACTAGTGAGTTAGTTGCGGGCCTTCACCTGTCATGTCCAGTCCGTGCTTGGGGATTTACCTCAGCCGTACTCAGGATTTTCAGGGTTACCGACCAGCTTTTTGTCTGTTACGGTGGGGCTCATGCTGGTAAGGCACTGTCGGAGCAGCGCCTGTCCCATTGGTTGTGCGAGGGTGTTACCCTCTGCTACACGTTGGCTGGGCAGGATCCCCCTGGGGGCGTCAGGTCGCACTCCACTCGTGGGGTGGCTGCCTCTGCCGCTCTCCTGGGTGGGGCCTCGGTGGAGGCCATCTGTGCTGCAGCTTCATGGTCCTCCCCGGGCTCCTTTGTAAGGTTTTTCCTCATGGACATGACCGGGGGTTCTGTCTCCCAGGCGGTTCTGGGGTCTGTGGCCTTTCCTGCTTCCCGTCCTTTGGTCGGGTAGCAGGAGTGTATGGGTATGGGCCACAGTGTGTTGAGTCACACGTGGTTCCGCCTGTACGGTGTGTTCAAGGGGTTCTAGTTTCCTTCTTGTTCGCATTCAGGTGGAGTTGACTGCGCCCCCCCTTCATTAGGGAGGATGGGGTGACAGGGCTCCCCGCACCCCTTGATGTGGGCTTACGGGTCCTCAGGGGGTACATTTGTCGGGCTTCGCGTCCGCTCTTCCCCATATCTCATAAGGCTCAGAGCGGAACGCGATAGCAAATACGGCATATAACGGTAGGTTATGTAGATAACCTAGTTATATTAGTATTGGCTGAGCGTTCCGCTCTGCGCGGCCCTGAGTTCCCTCTTGAGGAATCTTTTTCCTGGGACGGGTTATTGGCGAGGAAGGGTGTGTGGTGACTATCGTCATTGCTATATGGGCGGTGCCGCCATGGGGGCGGAGCCCCATACAGGTGTGGTGCATGTATTTTTTGTTCGTAAGGGGATACAATAGGTATCATAGAATATAGAATATCTCATAAGGCTCAGAGCGGAACGCTCAGCCAATACTAATATAACTAGGTTATCTACATAACCTACCGTTATCAGCTGTTCAAGAAACGCAGTCATCTTAATATGCTGCTTATGCACCACATCAAAACATGTAAAATATTTAAACAACCATTAAGCAGTGTTGGGCGCGTCTCTCAGGAAGTATAGCAGTTGTGGAAAGCAGGATGAGAGAGCGTAGATTTCAGTGTGTATCATTGTCATCTTCTGAGTCCAGAAACGCAGTCATCTTAATGTGCTGCTTATGCAGTTATCAGCTGTTCCAGAAACGCAGTCATCTTAATATGCTGCTTATGCACCACATCAAAACATGTAAAATATTTAAACAACCATTAAGCAGTGTTGGGCGCGTCACTCAGGAAGTATAGGAGTTGTGAAAAGCAGGATGAGAGAGCGTAGATTTCAGTGTGTATCATTTAATCATTTATCATTTAACATTTGAAAGGCATACATTGTTGTCATACAGAAGTACAGAACATTAAGATGACTGCGTTTCTGGACTCAGAAGATGACGCGACAATATTATTAAACAAGAGAGCTCTGTCATTGAAGTGGGAAAAGTTATTCTTGACTCAAGATGATTGCACAAGAGCACGCGATGTGAAAAGCGACAATATTCGCGATGTGAAAAGCGACAATATTATTAAACAGCAGCGAGCAAAGCGTGTCTCATCAGGAAGCGAGCGTCAAATTGAAAGCGGCAGTCAAGTCCATGCCGCGCGCGTGTCAACAGCGGCAGCAGCAGCGGTGGATAGGGGGGCGGGTCACGTGGGGGTCGCGGCCAATCAGAGGAACCCGGAAACCGAATTCCGTTGCGGAAAGTATACACGCGTCCGGGTCATAGTACTACTGGCTATATGGCTCTGGCTAACGTTACCCTGCTAACGTTAGCATTATGTCTACTGTCGTGAACCATTTTAAATCGGGCCATGCAAAAGAGTTTGGGGAACGAGTAAAATGTGCAGGTCCTCTTCTCAGACCTGTGGGGCAAAGCACTGCACACACATCATGCCGGCTAGCAAGCTACACGTCCCAGCATGTTGATACAATAGTAGCCCCTTTAGCTGCACTCAGTGCATCACAGTCACGAAACGGGCTACCACGATAGCTATTAGATAACTAGCGTTAACGTTGCAGGCTCGGACACCTTATGACCATAGACGCCTACGTAATGGAGCAGTGGAAGCACGTGCTCCACCAGTATTGAACTTGGGGAAGCAAACGTGTCCCTTTGCTCCCTCACTTTTTGATCATATGAAAAATATGATATACCCCCCCCCCCAATATATAAATCTTATCTAACCATAACTACGTAATTTCAATCAAATTAATAATACGCAATGACACTTAATAGCAAGTTTTTAAGTTTCCAAAGATTGCGACACCCCCCTGCCCGATATGGTTTGATCCAGTGCCTCCCACAGCAGACAGAGTGGAGCCGCCTCTCACACTCTGCAGTGTCTGAACAGCGCTGCAGCCTCCAGGTGTAATAAGCTGGTGGCCAGGCAGCGTGAACACTTTAGGCACAACAGCAGGATTTTCCACTAAGTAAGTTCAGTTGTTCAAACAAACTATTATGTTAGACATGTCTTTACTATTGAGTGGTAGAACTTCTACCACGCAATACAATAAAAGTGTTTCACGGTCCGAAATGCCATCTGGTCATACCGTAACTAATAAATAATAATAATATAACGCTGGCGTTAGCCGCTAGCTAACGTTGTCATATTATCTAGAACAGGGAGGGGCAACTGGCGGCCCGCGGGCCGCATGCGGCCCTCACCGACGTTCCATGCGGCCCCAGGCCAATATATATAAAAAAAAATTATTTTTTTATTTTTTTTATTTTTTTGTATTGTATTCGACTAAGAAGAGTTGGCAGAGCAGCCCCCACCGTTGCAGCTTGAACTGTGCGAGCTACAGTCAGATCCTTTTTTTCAAGCAAAGAGAAATGAGAGGGGAATTTCGTTTTGGAAACTGCTACCTGAGCCCCGCTTCCCACTCCTCAGGGACTTTGCCCTCTCTATGGCCAGTATGTTTGGGAGCACATACATATGTGAGAGCAATTTCTCAAACATGAAGCACATCAAGTCAAAGTAGAGAAACAGGCTGTCGGATGAAACATTATTTCATCTGATGCAGATTGCATGCACAAACATTGAAGTTGACATTCCTGCTATTGTGCGCCAAATGGAGAGACCACAAGTGTCTCATTAAAGACAGGGGGGAGGAGGAGATGATGAAGAGGTGTAGAGGGGGGGAAGGAGATGATGAAGAGGTGTAGAGAGGGGGGAAGAGATGATGAAGAGATGTAGAGAGGGGGGGGAGATGATGGAGAGGTGTAGAGAGGGGACCATTATTATTATTATTATTATTATTATTATTATTATTATTATTATTATTATTATTATTATTATTGACCCACTGTGGGGCGAGGGTGAATGTCATGCCAGTTTGATAAAGGGTCAATGGGAGGCATGTAGTATTGCACTTTACTTTACTTGCACTTTACTTGTTTACTTTTGTAGTGTTCAGATAACACTAATAACACAAACACAAAGCAGCATTCCTGCTGCATTTCACTACAACAGTAAATCAAAAGTGCAATAATAAATGATTTTGTTAAATGTATACACTTTTATCCTGCTACTAAACAAAACATTCCTGAGTGCTTCATATCCATAACATGCATTTCAGTGTTATAATGTTTTGTTTAGTAGCAGGATAAAAGTTTATACATTTAACAAAATCATTTATTATTGCACTTTTGATTTACTGTTGTAGTGAAATGCAGCAGGAATGCTGCTTTGTGTTTGTTGAGCAGTGGGCTTTAAGTTCATACATTTATTTTATTAGAAGCCTTAATTATAATTGATAGTTTTTGTATATATTTGGGGTTACACAGCAATACTTTTAAATTCAGCTGTTTATAAATTCATAAAGTTGAAATTGCATTACTAAATGCATTTGAAATGGAATAAAAACAAAGTTACAACAAATTATAATTGTTTATATACCTTGTGACTATTAGGGCTATTTGAGTGATGGGGTACTACTGGCGGGACTGCCGATAAACAATGCGGCCCCCCAGATTGATTGTGGACATTTTGTGGCCCTCACCATATACAAAGTTGCCCACCCCTGATCTAGAATAATGGTGTCAGCTGGCTGTTGTTGACTTTGTTTGACTCCTCTCTCTCCTCTCTCTCCCCTTTCTCTCCTCTCTTATCTCTCCGCTGCTCTCTCTCTCCTCTCTCTCTTATCTCTGCTCTCTCTCTTCTCTCCTCTCTCTCTCCTCTGCTCTCTCTCTCTCCTCTCTCTCTCATATCTCCTCTCTCTCCTCTCTTATCTCTCCTCTGCTCTCTCTCCCTCCCTCTCTCTCCTCTCTCTCCTCTCCCCTCTCTCTCCTCTCTTATCTCTCCTATCTCTCCTCTGCTCTCTCTCATCTCTCCTCTCTCTCTCCTCTGCTCTCTCTCTCCTCTCTTATCTCTCCTCTGCTCTCTCTTCTCTCCTCTCTCTCCTCTCATATGCCCTCATCCTCCTTCACCTCTTGTGTTTTCCCTCCTTCATCTCTGTTCTCCTCCATCTCTGTTCTCCTCCATCTCTGTTCTCCATCTCTGTTCTCCTCCATCTCTGTTCTCTGTTCTCCTCCATCTCTGTCCTCCTCTGTTCTCCTACATCCCTGTTCTCTGTTCTCCTCCATCTCTGTTCTCTGTTCTCCTCCATCTCTGTTCTCTGTTCTCCTCCATCTCTGTTCTCTGTTCTCCTCCACCTCTGTTCTCTGTTCTCCTACATCTCTGTTCTCTGTTCTCCTCTATCTCTGTTCTCTGTTGTGTTAGTATGACGGCCGGCCAAGCCGGTAGCAACGCCGAGAGCTGGGCTCGATACCAGCATCTCCTGCATTAGTCTCTGTAATCAACTGGACAACCTTTAGACTGTTCCAACTTCAGTGTGTGAATTATGTTAATCCCACAATTACTCAACTGCACTCAATATTTAAATACCAATGCTAGTCTAAATAAATGTAGACAGACAATGTATGCATTAAAAATATAATAATAATAATAATAATAATAATAATAATAATAATAATAATAATAATAATAATAATAATAATAATAATAATGCAATAAAAGTCTGAAAATGAAGGGATTATGTCCATGAGTGTCAGTTTTAGAAATTAAGGCCTGCCTCTTATATAACAAGTCTCTCTAATAAAGGCCTGGTGCTCTTTGCAGCTGAGGTAAATAGAAGACCTATATTTGAGGATTTACGGTAAATCAAGATTTTCAATTATCTTAAGGTACAATACCTGAAATGAAAATGTGTGTGTGTGTGTGTGTGTGTGTCCAGCCAACCAGGTAACATGGCAGAAAAAAGAAAGAATACAGACATCAGAGCATTTTTCAGTACACCAAAACGCAAAGTAAGAACCCTAGTAGCCTAATAGCTCAAAGACTTAAAGGGCGGGCTCCACAAATAATGGATTGCATGGTGTTAATTGCACCCTTACTTACAATTCATTATGAATTGTAAGTGGGGGACCCTGATGTAAACAAGACAAAAGTCTTTCTCTGGTCTGCATCCCCTTAACAATTGTGTGTATTGAGCCGTACTATATTGTACCCATTCTGCAATATGTTAATAACATTTTTAATCAATCAATAACAGATTGCAGAATGGGTACAGTACAGTACGGCTCAATACACACAATTGTTAAGGGGATGCAGACCAGAGAAAGACTTTCGTCTTGTTTACATCAGGGTCCCCCATTTTCAATTCATAATGCATTGTAAGCCAACCCCCCCCTCAAACACCACCTACCTACTTGAGCTGTACTGTATTGTACCCATTCTGCAATCTGTTAATAACGTTTTCAATCAATCAATCTCATGAGTTGAAACAAAGGTTTGAAATAGCGAGTGAAAACCACAATCAATTTCACCAGTGGAATTATATTTAATGAATTCGCCAAAGGGCATCGGTAAGAAACAAATGGCAATCAGTGCACATTCGAGAAACACATTTTTCCACCTCATTAATATCTGTAACAGACATTTATATTTACAATGAGGGAGACATGTTGACAGGCTCCTCCTGTCCTGCTTAAAGCGGGGCGCACAGACACACACACACACACACATACACATACACACACACACGTGGATGACAGCTCATTTTGGTCAACGCAGGCAAAATGCATAGAATATTAACTTGAAAATGGTAAAGGTCAGATTTACACATACAGAAATAGTACTGCAAACAGTACTACACAGTACACACATAACAATACAAATACAACAGATAAATACAATATAAAATGCACAGTCAAAACAGAAGCACGGATGTACGGCTCAACCTGAATGAAAAGCCAGTGAGAAGAGACAGATCTAATATGCAGTGGCGAATCCTTATGGAAGTCAACGGAAGCCAGGCCTCCCTATCAAAATATGAATTAATATCAAATATCAAATATGAAAAAAAAAAAAAATAATTTAATATGGTTTACATTCTTTTTCATCTGTGCATCTGTGTTATATTTTTTATTTTTTTTTTTTTAAATGTCTCCCTCTTCTCCTTCTCACTCTCTCTAACACACTGTCAGACTCACTATGCTCACTGCAGCTAGAGGAGAGGCAGGGGGTAGGTGTCTTTCTCCAGCCTCAACCACGTGACTCATGTATGTAGAGTCCAAAACCGATACTAGCCAATCAGATTCGAGCTGACTGCCACACCTTAAAAGTTTAAAACGGGGCTGTGAGCAGAATAATTAGTCTGGCATCCCCTCCCCTCTGCACTCTGAAAATTGTATTAACCCGTGACTGCTCCCACGGGCCGAATATTGCCCTGATCCTCGCGAGGTTAAATCCACGGGTACCTCTCGGCGTGCCGAAGCTTTTTCTAAATCACTTCCATCATCGAAAACGAGGGGAAAAGGTCGGCTCGCGACCCTGAAAATGTTGCGTGATTTTAAAAACGCTGTATTAAGTGAGCCTATTATGGGATCCATGCGAGCTTTCTATCCTGGAAACATCTGGGCGTCCCGCAACTTTTACTCATTCACATGTAGTCCCGAAAATGCTTAGAAAAGGAAAGCCGAAAGCGTGGAATAAACTCGCCGTTCCCACGCGGCGCGCAAAATCGTGCAAGGAAAGATCGGACCAAAAATGAACCAATGCTCCAGCAGTATTAATGACCCTGATGTAAACAAGACAAACGTCTTTCTCTGGTCTGCATCCCCTTATACAATTGTGTGTATTGAGCCGTACTGTATTGTACTGAAGTAACAATTTATGTTCATAGGGCCATTGATTTAAGATTAAATTAAAACTAGCTAGATAAATAATATTAATATGTGGACTTTAGACACATTTGTCTCCAACCCAAGAAAGACATACTATGTTGTTAACTTACCACACCCCATGGGCTGGAGGACACAATCCCCCAGACTGACCTAATCAGTCACACAATAGTTTCATGTGACACACACACACACACACACAGACAGAAACCCAGGGTGGGGCCCTGACCCACCCCTGATCACAAGAGCATTGTTGTTAAAAACCTGTTTATCAAAGAAACCTTTGTAATACGTGTGATTTGGAGCAGCTCATTTTTGATGAGAAGAGGGGTCAACAATTTAGATAAAAACCATGTTTGTTTCCACAGCTTGGGGGCAGATCTAATATGTAAAGGTAAACAGCTTGGGGGCAGATCTAACATGTAAAGGTGAACCGTTCCACACAACATTTGAGCCTAAACTTTGGAATACCAGAAGCAACTGATCTGACAACCTCAGTGAACTGTCTGTGAACATGGAGGAGTTCAACTACAGTAGGTACTGAGGGGCCTGTGCCATTTGCTTACATTGTCCCAAAAAATACAACTGTGACATTTTTGGGGGGGATTTGACAGCGTGAGACAGGGTATCTGTGAGGCCTTAAAAAGTATTAAATTGATCATTCTCAATTTAAGGCACAGGTATAACTTGTTTTTGGGGGGGGGGGCACGATAATATTAAAATAATATATTAAATGTTTTTGTATTCAAGTCTTTGTTTTTTGTGGGGCTAACTTGAGCTTGATGGAGAATTTAAATTGGTGCGTAAGTGCAACCGCCAGTTCATTGTCGCTGTGTGTTGTTTTTATTTGCTAGTACGGTCATGAAATTGGTATTACATTTTGCTCTAAGTGGTATTAAAAAGTCTTAAATTGAACTTGTTGAAACCTGGCGAGAAACAGCGAGTGTGGCGTGACGGCGTGTGTGAAGGGGGTCATTTACGTGCAGAGAAAGTGAAGTTGCAGCGCTTCCTACTGGATACTCTGTTAAAACTGAGTGTTTATTTTAGTAGAGAGAGAGAGAGAGAGAGCGAGAGAGAGAGAGAGAGACATGAAAGCCAGTGAAATGCCAATTAGAAGGTCACAACCTTTCAGCGATCTGAGCAGATGGGTCGGGCTGTGATATGGACCTTTGAACGGTGGGGTCGATGAGGCGTGACTGAAGCCGCTGCACAACATCCCCAGTCAGGGGAGGAAGAAGGCAAACAGTTTAGTGCTAATTGTCTTCATATGAAAACAAATGTATGACAAATCCCCTGTTATCGTGCCGTTCAATCTGGGTTCTATAGTTCGGGAGCTCTGCTACCCGCTGTGATGAATGCCGCAGGACGCTCTGTGTTTTAGATTCAATGGTAAAATGGCTGCATTTATATAGCAGCTTTTATCCAACACGCTTTACAATTTGTTCCTCACATTTTTCATTCACACGCCGACAATTCGACATGCTGCCCGGGAGGCCTGATTGCTTTTACCAACACGTTCGTGTTTCCGCATCTCTGATTGGCCAGGTCATGTGACATGTACGCCCAATCGTGGGACCGCAAGTTTCTACACTGGTTAAGCTTAGGCGCTCTTTCGAAGTTGGTTAAGGTTAGAGTTTGTCTTAGAGCATGGCGATAGAACGCCTGCCCTGATTCCAAACTCTAACCTTAACCAACTTTGAAAGAGTCGCCTAAGCTTAACCAGTGATAAACTAGGCGTTAGGTAGTTTGCAGGCTGTTCGACCCGGAAATAGGCGCAGAACTTGCCGTCCCACGATTGGCGCACATGTCACATGACCTGGCCAATCAGAGCGCAAAACGGGAACCCGGAAACACGAATGCGCTGGTAAAAGCATAGACGCGGGAAGTGGGAATCGAACTGGGAACCAGCGGATTACCAGACTACCTCCCGAGCCACTGTCACACCCAAATGTATTGTCATTATACAGCACGAGTACAGTACAACGAAAATAATCTGTTTCGCATCCAAGCAGAGTGCAAATGTAACCATGAAGTGCAACAGTAATATACAAATTAGTACTACTACTACAAGGTGCCACAGTGGTGTGTAGAAGCATTTAATCAGTGACCCAATTAATCTTCAGTGTTACCAACACACAAGTTTAGCTGAGTCCAGTACAAAACAAAAACGGCAAATCTTCAGTGTTATCCAAACACACAGAAAACAGAGAATCCAAAAGGTTCGTTCCAAAAACTCACCAAAGCGCAAATGCGCAAAGCGGGCAACGAGGCACAGCTCCAACGGATGATAGAGATACACAACAGCGGCGACTTCCATGGACGTCCTGAAGAAAAACAGACGAGGCACAACAACGGGGGGAACAGGCAGTTGCAGTGGAAATCCAAAACGACCCGACCACGATTGACAGAAAGACCCGAGTATATGAAGGGCTCTGGGCGCTGATTACAAACAACCGACAGGTGCGTGACGGCAATTGGTACTTGACCTAGAAGTGTGTGGTGGCAATGAGCCAATCCTCCTCACAGTACCTTGAAGCGTGTGGCGGGAATGGGCCAATCCTCACAGTACCCCCCCCCCCCTCCACGGGAGCCACCCGGCGACCCACTCGGCCTCGGCTAGCCCGGATGGGACCGAAGGAAGCCGGTGATCAGGGGCACTGGAGAGGGGGACAGAGACAGAGGCCCGGAGAGGGGGACCGGAGACGGGGACAGGGACCCGGTGAGGGGGGCTGGAGACAGGGACAGGGAACCGGCGAGGGGGGCCGGAGACGGGCCCGGTGAGGGGGTTGGAGACAGGGACACAAGGGGAACCCCGGGGCGAAGGACTGGACGCCGCCTGAAGACACTGGGCATGACAGGAGGAGCTCCACCCCCTGATGGTACCGGAGGACCAGGCGATGTGGGGCTCATGCAGCACGAGCCAGGGCCGACCCAGGACTACTGGGACAAGAGGGGATCTGGTAATAAAAAACTGGAGTCTCTCAACGTGGTTACCAGCAACGGTGAGGAGGACAGGACAGGTGCGTTGAGTGATGTCAGCCAGGCGGTGATGATCCAGCGCGAAAACCTCCAAGGGCCTCTCGAGGTCCTCAAGTGGAATGTTGGCCCGGGTGGCAAACTCAACGTCCAGGAAACTCCCATCAGCACCAGAGTCAATGAGTGCACCCACCGTCGCCCGCTGGTCCGCCCAGGCTAGGGTGACGCTCGTCAGACGGTTAGGTGGTGCACGGGTGTGGGAACAGGAAAAACGGCTCACCAGGATCTCCCGGGGTCCCGGCGAGCCTGGTCTTCTTGGCCGGGTAGGGCAATTGGAGACACGGTGTCCATCCCGGCCGCAGTAGAGGCAAAGGCCGGACCTGAGCCTGGACTCCCGTTAGGCCGGGCTAAGGCGGGTGCGTCCCAGCTGCATGGGTTCCTCCTCGGTCACAGCTCGGGAGGGAAAAAAACCACCAGTGACGAAGGGGGCAGGACGGTCAGCAGAACGGTCACGAGGACGGGGGGTCTGGGGAACGTCTGGGGGTCCCAGTCGTGCTCTCTCACGCCCTCTCTCCCGGAGGTGTCCGTCGATGCGGATAGCGAGGCTGATTAGGCCCTCGAGAGAATCGGGCTCCTCTTGCATCGCAAGCTGGTCCCTTACAGTGTCGTTGAGCCCCTTCAGGAAGGTGAGATGAAGCGCCCGATCATTCCAACCGCTCTCGGCTGCGGCCAGTCGGAACTCCAGCGCGTAGTCGGTGACACTGCCACTGCCCTGCCGGAAGGTGCCCAGCCGAGCTCCTGGGTCCCGGCCACGTGCTGGGTGGTGGAAAACCCTGCGGAGCTCTGCCACGAAGTCTGGGTAGGAAAAACAAAAATCAGCCCTCATAGACCAGGAAGCAGTGACCCACTGTGCTGCTCAGCCTGTGAGCAGGTTAGTCATGTAGGCCACTCGGGCTCCCTCTAACTTCTACCAGACAGGGTTGTTGTCTTTCGCAGATGCTCTTCGATGTATTCATCGAACCACTGGCTCAACTAATTAGACAGACCAAAGACATCAAAGGGGTGGAGATAAGGGGAACAGAACATAAATTGGGACTGTTCGCAGACGACATGATAGTATATATGAGGCAACCAGACATAAGCTTTCTGACACTGATGGATTTACTGACAGAATATGGATATTACTCAGGGTATAGACTCAACGTGACGAAGACACAGACTTTAGCACTGAACTACACGCCAATGGTAGAGATCAAAGAAAAATACTAAATTAAATGGGACATGGACAGGATCAAGTACTTAGGGGTGAACATTACAAGAGGGGTGGAGGGGCTATACGAGGCAAACTATACACAGATTAATCAGAAAATCAAGAGAGACCTAGAAAGATGGACAGTAATGCCCTTAGATTTCAGCTCAAGGATCGAAATAATTAAGATGAACATATTACCAAGGTTATTATACCTATTTCAGTCTTTACCTATATTAATACCACAAAAACAATTCAGGGAATTGGATAGACAGATATCCAGATTCATTTGTGGGGGGGGGGGGGGAGACCAAGGATCAGATATGTGACTCTACAACTACCAAAGGAGAAAGGAGGAATGGCAGTACCCAGTTTAGAAGGCTATTACTATGCAGCACAGTTTAGGACAGTAGCATGCTGGTGCAATGTGAATTATGAAGCCAAATGGAAAGATATAGAAACCAAAAGAGAGGGATTCGAAGTGCAGGCACTAATAGGAGATAGGGAGCTGTTCAGAAGACAGGAACAACTACTGGACCCAATTACCAAATTCACTATAAGCATATGGAACACAATAGTAAAGAAATACAAGCTAGAAAAATAATCCAAGATACTGAGATGGATAACACGACAACAAATTCAAACCAGGGATAGACGACCATGGGTTCAAAAGATGGGAACGGGGGGGGGGGGGGGGGGGGGGGGGGATGGTAACAGCAATATGTACAATGATAGAAGGAGAGGAGATGCAGACTCTACAAAAATGTTAAGAAAGATTCCGACTGAATGAATGAAAACTTTATTTAACAGATTGCAGAATGGGTACAATACAGTACGGCTCAATGCATACAATGGACCTGTCTCAAAACCCTGCCCTCTTTTCTTGATCCTCCAATCACAGCTGTCGCTTACCTCTGACTTCCTCGTACACTTTGTTTGTACGAGGAAGTCAGAGGTAAGCGACAGCTGTGATTGGAGGATCAAGAAAAGGGGCAGGGTTTGAGACAGGTCTATTGTTAAGGGGATGCAGACCTGAGAAAGACGTTTGTCTTGTTTCCATCAGGGTCCCCCATTTTCAATTCATATAGACATTTATGACATACACAACATACATGACATTTATGGCATAGGGACATATAGGTATTTAGTACTGATACATTTGTGACATAAACGGTATTCCAATATACAGTACTGTTACCCCTAGATCTTGACAGAGTATATACATATGATGGGGAGGGGACTGTACATTAGGAGGGGGTGGGTGGGTGGGAGAGAAATATACATACGGCGGGGAGGGAATATATACATGCGGTGGGGAGGAGACTGTCTATGGAAGTCCTGGCAGGGGCACTGATCCAATGTCATCAGGGACGTGCACAGGACTTTAGAAAGGCAGGTGCCCAATAATAGGAGAAAAGGGCAAAAAGTATGAAATGTATTTTTAGGGTTAATACGAGTCTATGGTACATTCAGTTTCACCACTAGATGTCACCAAAACTACATAATGTCCCTTTAATAACACGATGTAGCCTGCCTGCCTACGAGAGAGAGAGAGAGAGAGAGAGAGCTGCGTGATTTTCCTAGCACTAGCAGCAGACAGGGAGGGGCTGGGAAGGGGTGATCTGGCGACGTGTTTCACGAGAACCGCGCATCTTGCAAGTGTGAGATGAGAATGTGATAAAGCATGAAGTAAAGAGATAATGCAATGCCACCGCCCACCGCGGTATGAATAATAAGAAATGTAGTATGGGGGAAGTGTGCAGTGTTGCCACTTCTAGCCTGCCTGCCGCCTGATTGCATGAGAGAAAAGCACGGACAATCATAACTTCACAAGGCAATGCATGCCCGAAAATAAATATACAGTGCACTGCAAACCCGACATTTTATTTTGTTGGGCAAATACCTTACCTGATGAAGTGTACTCTTGCTTTGTTTTAGTTGAAATAGTAACTGTAAAAAAAGAGGTCTCAACTCGAGTGTGAGCTCAACAACAGCTGGATATCAATTTCGTGTTCAGTGCACTGCTGGCCCGGCGCGCTGTTTACATCATCTCATCATCACCCACCCACGTGCTATGCGTAAATAATAGGTCCTTCCAGGAGGAGGGGTGGCATTTCTCTCTATTTCTTTACCTAATATATTTAGATTATATCGTGACATCTTTCATTTGGAAGGGCAGGGCAGTATATCTATGTGCAACAGTAAAAAAAAAAAAAAAAAAAAGAGGGTGGCATAAAAAGGGCACTTTCTAATGAAAAATGAAAAAGGCAGGTGCCCGGGCACCCCTTCACCCCTATGTGTGCACGTGCCTGAATGTCATTATGACTATGCATGCTCCTCCTGGTACACTGGCATCACAGTAGCACTGAAAGGTAGGCTACAGACAGCTCAGAACAAATTAGTTAGAATGATTTTAAAACTCCATCCCAGGACTCACCTTACACAGACACATTTTAACAGCCTCAAATGGCTCAGGGTTGAGAGGGTCTCTCAAATAAAACTCAACATAACACATAGGATACTCGGGAATACTGTCCCTCAGTACCTCAGTGGATATTTTAACATGGTAAGGGATGTACACGGACACGCCACCAGGGGGAGCCCTACAGACATCGTCCCAGTGAGATGCAATACGAAAATTGGCCAAAACGCATTCCTATATTCAGCAGCAGTACAATGGAATAGCCTACCAATGGAGTTGAAGACCATAAGCCCCTTCTCCACTTTTAAATTAGCTATAAAGAGGTGGATCATAAGTAGCAGAAGCTGGGAGTAGTGAACAAAGGGTTTTAATATGTGTTGTTCCTTTTTTATTCTTTTATTGTCTATAAAATGGAATATTATTGTATGTATTTTTTTTGTTTTTATACCACACATCCTGACATACAGACACTACAAACACCCACGTCCACACACCAGTACATAAATCCACTGACACCAATGATGAAGGACCACAATGGAAACAAGCCTATGGCTTTATTGTGTTTTTATGAAATCCTATTGGTAAATGGAGAAAATGTATACCTGTTTTCATATTGTGATCCAATGTATATGTGTGATTTTCCATTCTAAACCAATAAACTATTCAATCAATCAATCAATCTATTAGGAGGTGGTGGGGGTTTTGGGCATTTACGGTGGCCAGTTTCGAATTGCAGCCTCCCGTAGGTGCTCTTTAAGAGCGGTTTTGAATGTGGGCAGGGATTCACACTCCTTTACAGCTTTGGGTAGGGCGTTCCACATTGTTGTGGCATAATTGCGAAACGTGTTTAGTCCCTTGTTTGAGCCGAATCTGGGTTTAACATGATTTGTTGAGCTTCCTCTGGTGTAGTGGTTGTGGTATTCACTGACCTTTGGGAAGTATTTTGACATGTACATGGGTACCCCGGTCATATAGTGTATCTTGTAAGTTGCTGTACTCTGTCGTCTACTCTAAGCCATCCTAGGTTGTCAAAGTGGGCAGGGGTGAGGTGGGTTCTGGGGTTCAGGTCAAGTAGTAGTCTGACCAGTTTGTTTTGTGATGTTTGTAATTTTGTTTTAATCGCCTTTGAGGTGCTTTGGTACCATGAGGTGCACGCATAGTCATAGTACCCTTGAATGAGTGCTCCTGCCAGAGTCTTCGGGGTATTCTTGTTTACCAGAGAGGAGATCCGGTACAAGAATCTAGTTCGTTGGTTGACTTTTTTTATTACATTGGATGCCATTTTGTCACAGGAAAGATTTGCCTCTAGGATGGAACCCAGGTAGGTAATTTCGTCTTTCCTTGTGACAATATTGTCACCCACTGTAACTGAGAAGCCGTCGGTCTTGCTGAGTTTGTTATTTGAACCGAAGAGAATGGACTCTGTTTTGCCCATGTGTAATGATGTAATGTAATGTTTGCGTTTGTGTCCCTTATTGTGTGTATTGTGTTCAGTTTTTGTTGTGTCCTGATTCCTCTAGCTAAAAGTCTGGTCGCTCTCGGTCCTCCTTCATAGTATGTCTGTTTCATGTATCTAGCTTTCTTCTCTATTTCTGTCAGCAGTTCTTTGTTTATCTTTCCTCTAACTTCCTTTACCTCTCTAAGTGTATTTTGGTTATTTGAGCTTTGGTGTTCTTTCTCTAATTCTTTCAGTTTCTTTATCAAGTTCTGGTATTTGATTTGATTTGATTTTATTAGGGATCCCCATTAGCTGGTGCGATAGCAACCAGCTAGTCTTCCTGGGGTCCACACACAAAAAAACATACAAAAACAATCACTATTGCAAAAACAAAATTATTAAAAGTCAGTACACACAATGCATAATGAAACTACTGTAACAATTAAGATAACTAAAATTACATTAGTGAATCTACTGTAAATGCACAAGAGGTTCCGAGGCAGGCCATTCCAAAGAGTTAATGCTCTAAAAATAAAAGATCTCCCCAAAGCGCTGGTTCTAGGACCTGGCAATTCAAGCTGCCCACTACTGGAACCTCTAGTGTAATGCTCATGCACAGTATTACTAAAAACATCTGATTATGTATAAAAACAGGAGTTTTACTGCTCATGACCAACTTGAACAACACAAGTATATTAAAAGAAAATCTATTTTCAACGTTAAGCCAAGAGAGGCGGGCATGCATACGGCTCACATTAGACCTTAGTGAGCAGCCCAGTACCAACTGCTGCCCTGTTCTGGACCACCTGGAGCTTCCTGAGGTCACAACTGGCAGCAGATGACCACATCGCAGAGCAATAGTCAAGATGATATAAAACTAAACTTTGCACTATCTGACATAAAAGGGGACGGGCAACAAAATAAGCACATTTCCTGGAAATACCAATTGCTCTTCCCATTTTTAAAACAATATAATTAATATGCTGAGACCAAGACAGAGTGCAATCCAGCATCACTCCAAGGAGTTTAGTACTTTCAACTTGTTGAACTGCCGAATTACACAAGTTTAAATTAAGCTTTGGATTTGTAGATAACCTGTGCCTTGTTCCCAGCACAATACATTTAGTCTTGGAGATATTAAGGACAAGTCTATTACATACTACCCAGTCATGCACAACTTTAAGTTCTCTGCTCAAAACTTCATTAAGTACATTGCATGATAGTGCAGCGTAATACAATGTTGAATCATCTGCATAAAGAACTGTTGTAGCACATTTGGTAGCCCAAGATAGGTCATTAGTAAATACAGAGAAGAGCAAAGGTCCTAGGCAACTTCCTTGCGGAACGCCACACTCTAGACCTCTGCTACTGGACATGCTGCCATTTAGATACACCTTCTGTGATCTAGAGGACAAATAACTTAGTATCCACTTTAAAGCAGAAGAGTTAAAACCATAACATTTAAGTTTCTCAACCAGTAGAGAATGGTCCAGCACATCAAATGCAGCACTAAAATCTAACAGCACAGCTCCCACCGGGAGCATGTCTATGTTCCCCGGGTCCTATGTTCCCCGGGTTATATGTTCCCCGCTTTGATCGATTGATAGATTGAAAATTTTAGACCACCAGCCCTGATTCAAAACTCTAACCTTAACCAGTTCGAACGAGGGCCTAAGCTTAACCGTTCGAAACAAGGCGGACATTAATAATTAATAAAATGATAAACATTTATAAAATGTTCAATCTATTAATCAATCAAAGCGGGGAACATAGAACCCGGGGAACATAGGACCCGGGGAACATAGGGATGATCCCCTCCCACCAACATAGAGTTATCTATAGCTTTAAGCCAGTCATCAGTCATCTGTATCAAAGCAGGTATGTCTCTTGAGTAATGCCGTCTTTGCTATCAATTTTCCACAAATTACTACCTTTAGTGCATCCCATAAAATGTTTGGGTCTACCTCTCCATTATAATTTTCTTCTCTATATCTAATTATGTCTCCTTTTACTTCATTAACCAAACCTTTGTTATTTAATAGTCCTACATTCAGTCTCCAAACTGTATTTCTCCACCTACTTTTAAGATTCACTGTCAGATATATTGCGCTATGATCTGATATGTCCGTCACCCCTATCCTGCAGTCTTCTACCCTGTATCTGTCCCCTGTTGTCATGAGAAAATAGTCTATCCTTGAATATGTTGTGTGTGGATGCGAATAATGTGTGTATTCTCTATCTAGTGTGTGCATTTCTCCATATATCCATGATTCCTAATTCTGCCATTTGTATATTCATATATTTGCTAATGTTTGTCCTCCATTTCTTTGTGCTTGTCGTGTCTATGTCATAGTTCAGTACTACATTAAAATCACCTATACAGATTAGGACCCCTTCCCCTTCCATCGCTATGATATCAAAGATTGTTTCAAATAAATATTTCTCACTTTCTGGTGGAGCATATACATTCACTAGTGTTACCATTTGACCTTCCATTTTCCCCTTGACCATTACATACCTCCCCTTTTTATCCCTTATTTCCCTGATCATTTCAAACTTCACTGTGTTCTTAACACTTTGATCGCCATGGGTTAAATTCATAATTTATCTATGGAGAAGTTCCCCTTCTTTGCAGGGCTATAACTTTTTAAATTCTATTGCTACATTGCCATTATTATGGCCCATTCAATGTCCTATATGTATTGTTCAGGGTGTAGCAACGTTAAACTTTTTCATTCACATATTCATACTAAAATATGGTCTAAAGTATAAGTATGTTTTTATCATTTTCTGCAGCTTTCTTCAGAACGTGATTTATAGCCCTAAATGCATTATATTGATGATGAAATACAGTTTGGTAGCGATCGGCGCAAGATGAAAAATATCAACTGGACGTACTTCTAGAATGATCTACGTATGATCTGATGATGACCGGATGGGCGGGGGATCGTTTATAATTCCGTGGGCAGTGTTAGATGATTCATCCAGAGTGGGTCATATGTTCATCATAGCAGTTTATATGGAATAGGGTAGAAAATAACGCTGAATCTTACCGTATGTTCCTCGCGCCGTTGGACGATCAGCGTGGAGTAGACCGTTTTCGATTATGGGATGTTGATCCTGATGAACCATTTCCAGGTTGTATAATACTATATACGTCCAAATAACGTTGTTTATTGAGTTAGGGCGAGCGATTGATCATCCAGTGTGTTGAGATGGAGTCCGGCTACCGATCGCGAGTGCCCGGAGCACATATGGATGGGCACTTCCTGTTTGGCGCGCCCCTCCCTATTGGCCGATCTGCCGATCGGCCACCAGATGGCGCTCTCGAACCGTTAGACAGTTGAGTGGAGCTCACCAGTACATCTCAGGGCTCCAGAAAGGAAATATGAATAAGATTTTTGAAATATTGACATCAAAGACGAGTTACGGCGTCTTCGGCAGAATGAGCATGGCTCCGAATGACGTGAAACTCGTCCGCGGCGATCATAGTGTTAATTAGTATAGCTACACCTCTTCTAAGGTTCTGTTTAAAAGGACTATGAAAACAGATTCTCATACCCGAATCTCTTCCGCTTTTCATGTTCTTGTGATATTAGATGTGTTTCTTGTAAGAAGATAACCTGCGCCTTAATAAATCTCTTCCAGGTCCTGGGATTTTTCAATGTTTTGGCTAATTTTGATTTAAATTGTATAATTCCCATTTTAAAATGTTTTACCATGGTATGTTTGGTATCTTTTTTTTCAGCACAGCCTCACATATATGACCTGACAGTTAGTTTTCATACTGTATAATACTGTATATACTGTATACTGCATAATGTACAACACAAAACACAAAATCGGATTGAGAAAATGTGTTCTTTTTAGTATGAACCAATGCAAACATATCAAATCAAGGACAGAGCGTCACAAACTGATGACGTCACTGCATCACGGCGCCGTGAGCCCCGACCGCGAACCGTTAAGTTTTGTCATCACCAACCTTCAACAAACATGACCATGTTCACGTCTTAAACTCATACTGAGGCCTTAGTTTTGGTTTTAAATTGCATATCATCATTCATTTATTTATTGTCACACAAGAATTTTGCCAAAACAAACCAATAGTATCCAGCTGCAGAACGGCAGACCAGCCACACTCTCAAACCCAAACGCATTTCCTTTGATTTAATTATACATCAAATGATTTATGTGAAGGATTGCAATGCCTCGTTTGAATGAAGTTAACACTTTAAGTACCGAAAACGTGTTTAGGCATCTTTCCTAGCCATGCTAAAGTTGCCGAGGACGCCCTAACTCGTCTTTAATATCAATATTTAAAAAATCTGTGATCGAAATCATATTTTTCCTCCGCAGCCCTGAGACACAGTGCTGGCCTCCTCTCAACCCTCTAGCGGTTCAAGAGCGCCATCTGGTGGCCGATCGGCAGAAGCGCCAAACAGGAAGTCATGTGGATGAAGTGGTGATCACCCATATTACTTCCGGCCACTCTCTATAGCTCCCGCGACTCCATCTTGAAACACACGATAATAGATTGCTCGCCCTAACTCAATAAACAACGTTATTTGGACGTATATACTATTATACAACCTGGAAATGGACCGGGTATTTCGACATCCCATAATGGAAAACTGTCTACCCCACGCTGATCGCCCAACGGCCCGCGGAGACTGGGGTGAGTTTTAGCGTGTAGTATTACCGTGTTCGACACTAACTGCTATGATGAACATTTGACCCACATTAGATGAATGGTATAACGTTGCCCACGGAATTATAAACGATCCCCCGCCCATCCGGTCATCATCAGATGATACGTAGAAACTTCTAGAAGCACGTCCATTTGAAATTTTTCATCTGGCACCGATCGCTACCAAACTGTATTTGATCATCAATATAATGCATTTGGGGCTATAAATCACGTTCTGGAGAAAGCTGCAGAAAGAGATGAAAACATACTTATACTTTAGATCATATTTTAGTATGAATATGTGAATGAAAAAGTTTAACGTTCATACACCCTGAACAATACATATAGGACATTGAATGGGCCCTAATAATGGCAATCTAGCAATAAAATTTAAAAAGTTATAGCCCTGCAAAGAAGGGGAACTTCTCCATAGACAAATAGAGCTGGCAAGGGATGGTATATCATGAATTTAACCTTCGGCAGTTAAAGTGTTAACTTTTCACCTCGATAACGTCAACATTCAGGGTGAATGTAATGTGAGAAATTGGGATACAAAATTAAATAAAAATAAAAAATATATATATTTTTGTTGATCGGATCGGGAAAGATCGGTATCGGTAGATACTCAAAATCACATGATCGGGATCGGTTCGAGAGCAAAAAATGTGATCGGGACATCCCTAATGGTAACCTGTTGCGTGTGACGTTACCAAGAGAAGCCCCGCTTTCAGTGCTTTGTGGGCAGCGCTACTGCGCGCTCACATAGACACACACAACAGATGAGGAAGTGGACAGATTCGACCAGCATTGCTGGCTCCTCACAATGCAAACGCGAAAATGTACATTACAGATGAACTGCAGAGAACATTTCCAATTTATCATCCCGGTCGAGACTAATTGGAAGCGGAGTGCAACGCGTGCAAAGCTTGACCATATGTTTATGTGTCTAATAAAGGTGCTGGCGATCTCAAAGCTCACATGGACACAGCAAAACATTACAAACAAAGCAGTGCAAGGCGAGAGTTTGATGGCAAAGTTGACCGAATTGATTGAAGAATGCAGCTATACAGAGAGAGAAAGAAAATAATTGAAAACAATTTTGATGCCTCAAAATTATGTTTTGGTTTGATAAGATGCTTATGATACAATCATTCTAAGGATTTATTTTTATTTTATGTGTGTAATAAATTAGTTTAGTACACTAATTGCAACAAATCTGAAACTGCATAGTGCACTTTTAAATTAGTATCTTTGTGAGGTTTCTGTTTTATAATTTATTACATTGAAAAGATAAAGATATATTTTTTAAAGCTGGATTTTCTAATACAGAAGAGGTATTATTTAGAACATTACATCATATTTTTCTTGTTATTTATTTTGTCCAGTAAGACTTGAAAATATATATTATTTTGGTTGATAGGTTGATTTAGTTATTTTCTTGAGATTTGTCAGATAGATTACTTTAGGCATGTTGAGTAACTTTGGTTATAGAGAGATATTATTTTGTTATATAAAATAATATAAACAATAATTTTATATCCATACAGAGGAGGTATACTTTAAATATATTATAATGATAAGGCATCTTTGAGTAAACTTTGATTAAGTATCTTGAGGCTGAAGGCAGTGTCCTCTTTAAAAAAAATCACAATATGGTCACCCTTGAAGTCGCATTATAATTCACTTAATAAAATAATGACGAGTCAGCCTCCTAAAAAGACAAAAGTTAGTGACACGACTCACACCGCCGCCGCCAACCCAGCCAAAGTAAGGACTTTGCTCTGTATCGTCAATCAATGGTCAAATAAATATTTTTGATTAAGGAATATAATATGCCTTTTTGTATTATTTCTCTGTGTATCAGCAAAATGTATATATTTTCATGTTAGACATTAAAGTGGAAAGGAAGCAGTGCGATAAATACATATTCATAGCATCACATTAGTATTTAGATAAGCCACAGAAGAAATCACGTTATAAAAATAAGCAGTTTCTAAGAAAAAACGATTTGTTGTGTGCATTTCTGAAGCATTTAGCATTATGGGCGCGGCCATTTTGTTGCTGACGTCATGCCACTGGTTGGGTGTATACACGGCTGGTACACTGCCTATAGTGAATGGGTCAGTCAGTAAATAAAATGTTGCCTACAAAACAACGGGACCGCGGTGGTTCTGTTTGTATTGCTCCTGGCTGTTCAAACTAATTTTACCATGTGAGAGAGAGGAAAGTTGGTTAATTTCCACAAACTACCAGTGAAAAAAACAGTGTTGTTGTCACGTTGGCTCAGGCTGGCTGCACTCAGGCGGCGCGACCAGCCTGTTGGACAGGGAAGGAGGATCTGCAGCGAACACTTCATTGCCTCGGATTATGTTGTTGGGGTGGGATGTTTGTCCAGAAGACCACTAATCAGCTGAAGCCGGATGCGGTTCCCTCAGTCTTCGACAGACAGACCGGCGTTAGCTCTCGGGAGCGATCGCTAGCTAGTTGGCACCAGCCTGGGACCGGAGTTAGCTCTCGGGAGCGATCGCTAGCTAGTTAGCACCCGGGAGCGTCGCGGAGCATTCAGCCTGCTGGCTACCTAGATCCACTTCAATCAGCCGAGCGTCGGGAGCTCCAGCAGCTTGTTGATGTGCTAATAGCCTGGAGCCAGCTACCGTTAGCTTGCCGAGGCTATTAGCACACCGACAAGCTGTGTAGCCAGCTACCGTTAGCTTGCAGAGGCTCCAGCACACCGACAAGCTGTGTAGCCAGCTACCGTTAGCTTGCAGAGGCTCCAGCACACCGACAAGCTGTGTAGCCAGCTACCGTTAGCTTGCCGAGGTTCCAGCACACCGACAAGCTATGTAGCCAGCTACCGTTAGCTTGCCGAGGTTCCAGCACACCGACAAGCTGTGTAGCCAGCAGGCTGAATGCTCCGCGACGCTGGTTGAAGTAGATCTAGGTAGCCAGCAGGCTGAATGCTCCGCGACGCTCCCGGGTGCTAACTAGCTAGCGATCGCTCCCGAGAGCTAACTCCGGTCCCCGGCTGGTGCCAACTAGCTAGCGATCGCTCCCGAGAGCTAACGCCGGTCTGTCTGTCGAAGACTGAGGGAACCGCGTCCGGCTTCAGCTGATTAGTGGTCTTCTGGACAAACATCCCACCCCAACAACATAATCCGAGGCAATGAAGTGTTCGCTGCAGATCCTCCTTCCCTGTCCAACAGGCTGGTCGCGCCGCCTGAGTGCAGCCAGCCTGAGCCAACGTGCCAACAACACTGTTTTTTTCACTGGTAGTTTGTGGAAATTAACCAACTTTCCTCTCTCTCACATGGTAAAATTAGTTTGAACAGCCAGGAGCAATACAAACAGAACCACCGCGGTCCCATTGTTTTGTAGGCAACATTTTATTTACTGACTGACCCATTCACTATAGGCAGCTAACCAGCCCAACCAGTGGCATGACGTCAGCCATGACGTCAGCAACAAAATGGCGGCGCCCATGTTGAAAACAGGGATATTATATTTGATTTTTCAGACAAATAAGATAGATTTCACATTTGATTATAGAACCCTGTCTTACACAAGGTACACAACAAACAAACTAGGATCACATTGCTCACTGCTTAATTTCCACTTTAAGGGAAATTAAGATTCTCAGATATTTTACAAACCGCCGCTTATCAACTAACCGGTTAATCGGCAGGTGATGTATGTTGCTCAATAGTTGCTGATGTCTGCTCAGGAGGTTTGAGTGTTTGCTCAGACCGAAAAATTATTAGAGGGAACATTGGTCATCACCTTACTCCTTTTAATCGGATTATTCATACCATTCACAGGTCTGACTGCCTGAATGAAAAGTAACCCAGTGAACCCACATTATAACAATCCCTACCCCCATAGTCTTGAAATATCATTTGTATACATTTTTTAAGCTTAATCTCAGCTACAAGGTAGGGGGTAGACTGCCCCTCCTCCAGACACCCAAGGGTATTATTCTGCCCCTGCATTAAAATAAGTGGGTGCCTGCCTAACTCTACCTGGATAACGACGTCCTATTTCTGGACCCGGTTCCGGAGGCCTCAGCACGACTGCCTCGGGTGCAGGAGGTTCCGGAGGCCTCAACACGACTGCCTCGGGTGCAGGAGTCTCTGACCCTGGATGGACTGCTTCTTGTGGTGAAAAGCTCTCCTCCGGTAGACGTGCTGGCGTGGCGTTTTGATCATAACATGGACGCATCTTATCCTGATGACGTCTCACCAGCTTGCCGTCCTGTTGTGTCACTCTCCAAGACACTGGACCGGTCCTCTCTGTGAGTGTTGCGGGAATCCACTTCTGGCCTGAGTACCCTCTCACATAGACTGAGTCAGACTCTGTGAACATCCTGTCCCTGACATGCTTGTCATGCTGCTCTTTTTGTTTGTCCTGATTTAGTCCAACTATATTCGCTAGTGAAGGACGCACTAGATCCAACTGAGTTCTGATTCTCCGGTTCATGAGTAGCTCAGCAGGCGTAGCTCCGGTTGTGGTCTGAGGGGTTGATCGATACTTAAACAAGAACCTGGATAGCTTTGTCTCCACACTACCCTCCCCCATCTTCTTGATGCCCTCTTTGAACACCTGCACTGCACGCTCAACACAGCCATTCGAGGACGGATGGTATGGTGCTGTTGTCACATGCTTTATGGCAGGTTTTTTTAGGAAGTGTTTGAACTCTGCACTAACCAGACTTGGTCCATTATCACTAACCAGGACTGCTGGGATTCCATGGGTGGCAAAAATTCTCCTCAATTTATCCACTGTCATGGATGAAGTAATAGACTGCATTGGGTGAGCCTCATTCCACTTTGAATAGGCGTCAATGACTATTAGAAACATCTTTCCATATACTGGCCCACAAAAACCCACATGCAGCCTTATCCAAGGTTGGTCTGGCCACTCCCAGGGGTGTAAAGATGCTGCTGCTGGGACGGCTTGGTTCAACTGACATGAATGACAGCTGCGCACTGCTGACTCTAAATCTGCATCCATGTTTGGCCACCACACATAACTGCGGGCCAATGTTTTCATTCTTGAGACCCCTGGATGAGCCTCATGAAGCTCCTTGATCATAGTCTGTCTTCCTTGTGGTGGTATTATCACTCTACTTCCCCACAGGATGCACCCGTCCTCCACACTCAGTTAATGTTGTCGTCTCATGTAAGGCTGTATTTCTGGGTCTGCGCTCTGTGAGGGCCAGGAGCCCTGCAACAACCACTGGTGGACTCTGGACAGGATAGGGTCCCGACGAGTCCAGTCCCGGATGTGTTTTACCTGCAGTGGTGTACCATTCATATGCTCCATAAGCAGCACCACCTCTTCCTCCTGTGGTATATTTCCGGGCTTTATGGGCAGTGGGAGTCCGCTCAGTGCGTCTGCATCCCCGTTTTTTGAGCCCTCCTTATACTCCAAGGTGTACTCATAGGCGGCTAAAATTAATGCCCATCTTTGCATTCTGGCTGCCGCGAGTTGTGGGATGCCCTTACTCTCTCCAAAAAGGCCTAGTAGTGGTTTGTGATACGTTGCAATAGTGCAGTGTGGATTTTTTTTTACCAAAAATGATAGACAGCGCCTCTTTCTCTAGCTGTGAATATCCCCGTTCTCAGATTCAGATTCAGACAACTTTATTGATCCCCGTGGGGCAATTCATATTTGCAGCTTCACCACAAGCAACAAAGACAAACAAACAACAAAACATCTCAACGATAGCACGGAAAATAAAAAGAGAAACACTCCATGTGATACAATCCAGCAATAAAAGTAAAAGTAAAAACAGACAACCAAGTGCAAAAGGCTACTTAAAATGACTACTGTCTGTGTTTAAAAGTCTGATAGCCGAGGGGACAAAAGATTTGGCGTAGCGGTTGGTCCTACTTGGTGGGACGTCATAACGGCGGCCAGAAGGCAACAGTGAAAACCGCTGAGACAGAGCATGGAGGGGTTGATTAATGATGCTCGTCCCCTTCTTGACCACCTGGTCCGTCCAGAGAGAACATAGGTCTCTCTGTTTTACTCCAATTATTTTGGAGCACACTTTCACAATATACTGTAGGCTGTTCCTATCTTTAATAGACAGGCCACTGAACCAGCAGATAAAAGAAAAAGTTAGGAGGCTTTCAATAAAAGAACTATAAAAAGTGCTCAGGATCTTCGCACTAACATTAAAAGAGTTCAGCTTTCTTAGCAGGTAGATCCTCTGCTGACCTTTTTTAACAATAGACTCTGTATTTAGGTTGAACTTCAGTTTACAATCAAACACAGTTCCCAGGTATTTGTACGATTCAACAGTCTGGACGTCCTCATCGTGAATTACACTAGCTACACTGGATTGATGATCTGGGTTGTGTCTGAAGTCAATTATCATGTCCTTAGTCTTGTCCTTGTCCTGCTGATGACAGTGACCGTGACATGTATCCGATTGGCCTGTCGGAGCCATCTGGAAACCGGTGTGATAATACTGCTCTGACGCCATAAGGTGATGCATCACAAGCCAAGTACAGCGGTTTTGTCTCATCAAAGTGCACTAATAATGTTTCAGACTGGAGGCACTTTTTTGCATCCTCAAATGCCTGGGTCTGACATTTTCCCCATCTCCATGGGGTCTCTTTTCTCAAAAGCTTGTGTAGTGGCTCCAATATGGTAGACACATTTGGCAGGAACTTGTGATAATAGTTTAGCATGCCCAGAAAAGACTTAGACTGTGTCTGGTCAGTCGGCTGTGGGGCATTTACAATTACCTGTACCTTGTCAGCCACTGGTTGAATCCCTTTGTGGTTAATTCGGTAACCCAGGTAAACAACCTCTGGTACCATGAACACACATTTGTCTCTCAGACGCAGTCCTGCAGCTGAGAGTCTCTTCAGCACTACCTCTAAGTTGTGTAGATGGCTGGCATCGTTGTCACCGGTCACCAGAATATCATCTATTCTCACCACCACCTGGGGAAGGCCTTGTAGTAGGTTATCCATGGTGCGCTGGAATATGCCTGGTGCTGATGACACACCATAGGGTAGCCTGGTGTACTGATACAGACCCCGGTGGGTGTTTATTGTTGTGAATTTCTTAGATTATTCATTCAGTGGGAGCTGTTGATAGGCCTGTGACATGTCCAATTTTGTGAATTTCTGTCCCCCCCCCCCTAATACCGCCAGCAAGTCCTCTGTTTTGGGAATAGGGTAGTTGTCCAACTTGGACACTGGATTCACTGTCACTTTATAGTCCCTACATATTCGGGTTGTCTTGTCTGGTTTTAGTATGGGCACTATGGGAGCTGCCCACTCTGAAAAATTCACAGGCTCAATTATGCCTGCCCTCTCCAATCTGATCAACTCTGTCTCCACTTTCTCTTTGAGAGCATAGGGTAATGGCTTTAAAATACCGTGGCTTGGCTTCTGGGTCCACATATATCTTGGCTGTAGCCCCTACTAAAGTGCCCAGCTCGCCTTTAAAAACATCCTCATGTTGTGCTAGCAGAGCATTTAACTCCTGCTGCTGACCTATCTGTAGTCTGAACATGGCTCTCCAGTCTAGCCGCATAGCTTTGAGCCAATTTCTCCCCATCAGATTAGGCCCCTCCCCTTTTACCACCGGCAATGCTAATTTCTTGGTCTGCCCTTTGTAGGTGACTTGTGCGTGCATTTTGCCTAACACTCCTACTCGGTCTCTGGTGTATGTGTACAGTTTTATTTTTGTTTGATGGAGTGGCCCCCCTCCCATCTTAGTGTAGGTTTCCTCACTAATAATAGTCATACCTGCACCAGTGTCTACTTCAAAGTCAATGTCATGTCCATTCACCGACACTTGCTCTCTGTATGGCTCCACTCTCTCTCCATCATCCAGATTATACAGATTGTGTGTATAATCCTCCTCTTCATACTCCAGTATGTGGGTTGCACCCAGTCCATTTCCCCGGTTCTGTCTGGGCTGTCTGACCTGCCGGGGGCTGCGGCATTTTCTAGCCAAATGTCCTCGTCTTTGGCAGTTGTGGCAAACTGCATCTATGAATCGGCAATCCGCCGGCCCGTGATTCCCTCCACATCTGTAACATCCTGCCGACGGTGGTCTGCGCTCCGGTGCTACAGGTTGTAGTTGTAATTTATGAATGGGTCCCTCCACTCCCGTTTGCTGCAGCTCCGCTATATCTTTAGCCGCTGTTTCCATAGTGATTGCCAACTCAATAGCCCTGGCCAACGTGAGTCTGTCATCCGTTTCTGATAACAGACGCCTTTGAATGCGATCGTCATTAATCCCGCACACCAGTCTGTCTCGAATCATGTCATTTAACGCAGCCCCAAACCCACAATGTTCAGTGATTCTCTTCAGCTCAGCTACAAATGATGACACAGACTGTCCTTGCTGTCTCGTTTTCGAATGAAACTTAAAACGCTCCACAATGGCACTGGGTTTAGGCGTGAAGTGATCACTCAAAAGTTTCAATAGCCCTGTCAAGTCTGAATCTCCTGGCTTACCCAGCAGACACAAATCGCGCAGCATAGCGTAGACTGTTCCTCCACATGCACTCAGGAATATGGCTCGCTTTTGTCCTGCATCTGTGATCTTGTTAGCCACAAAGTAGAATTCCAGACGTTCCACATACTGCTGCCAATCATCTGTTCCCTGATCAAACTCATGGATTTTCCCATACGTCGGAATTTTTCTAACGTTCGGCTAAAACTCCAAGCTGTTTCGTTTATCCTCGTCGCCAATGTAATAATGTAAAGGTCCAGTCCGAATGCTCGTTTGTGATGTTTATTTCACGCTGTCAAAAGCAATACAGGTCCAATGCAACACACAGGTGTTACTCATTATACTACCTAAGTAGGTGTGTCTCATAGGACACTGCAGGTGAAGGTCTGACTGCCTGAATGAAAAGTAACCCAGTGAACCCACATTATAACAACAGGGATGTTGTGTGATGTGCAATGAGCAATGTGCAATAATTAGCAGTGGGTAAAAATGCAATGTTAACGGTTTATCAGCAGCAACAGTGTTTCAATGCTGTCAATACAATACTATGTGTTTACCTATGTCTGCTCGTTCGTCCGTGTGGCCAAAAGCAATAAGTGGCCTTCCCTGCCGGTGATGACACTCCCCGCCGACTGCCTGGTATAGGTGGTGAAGGTGGACACATCTATTAAGGCTTCCACGTGACTCACCATACTGCAGCCGGCCGCCCACGTTCACCTTGTGTCCTTTAAACCCTGTCTTCTCCTACGTAAATCACGATACAGTATGCTATCTGACGGAGATGGGACGGCCGTGTCTTACATGTAGCATAATGCAGGCAGGAGCTCCTCCTCGTACACACCTCCTACTCACCAGATGGTTCATGTTCCTGGGCTGCTGGGGAAGATAGCTGCTGATGCTGCTGTATGTTTAACGTTTTCATCTGAAGTCTGTTTTGGCTCCTGACCTGGTTATTAATAGTTGTGTTATGCATTTAATTTATATATATATATATATATATATATATATATATATATATATATATATATATATATATATATATATATATATATATATATATATATTAAACTAGATAAGACTCGTGCACATCTGGTTGGACCCCGACTGGAGGTGCAGGTCAGCGCAAGAGAGATAAATAAACTAAAAGGAGAAAACCTTCAAGGGAAAGAAGGGACCGCACACTCCACAGGACTCGTTTTTGCTTATTTATTGTTTGCACAACGCGTTTCGCTATCGCTTCCTCTCAAGTCAATTCTCCTGGGTTGTAAGCTAATAAACTTATGACAACAACTATGGTCCAAGCGAGGTTATTTCTTCTACAATGACAATACATTTTAATCTAATCGAATCTATATTGCTTTTATAAAGGGGGTACAAGGCATGTAACATGTGTATGTGTGTATGTATATCAGGGGTGTACTTGAGTAATTGTACTTTGTTACAATACTGAAGTACTGTTTTTGGGGATTTGTACTTTACTCGAGTATTATTAGGTTTGTATACTTGTACTTTTACTCAATTACATTTCAGGGGGGGAAAGCGTACTTTTTACTCCTTACATTTAAAATTCAGACCTACAAAGTACAAATCTCTCAGGTCCAACTATTTTAATTAGTATATTTGTTTCTCTGGCTGAACTAACGTTAACGTTATTAATCCTGCGGCCGCACTTTATTTAAAAACAGCCAATCAAATCCCCATCAATGGAAAATTAACCCGCCCATACCCATGCTGATTGGTCCTGGAGTTTGCATGTTCTCCCCGTGCTCGCAAGGGTTTCCCCCCCGATAAGATAAACCCAATGGAAAAACATGCACAACAACAGATCGCTAACGCTGTGGCGTCTTTGACGAAGACGGGCAGGAGCACTTGGATTGGTCCCCGGGGCGAGGCTCACGTCGACGCCCTATCTGCTCCCGGCTACCCATGGGGGGAAGGACGACGGGATGGGAGTGCAGAGACTCAATCGCATTAGGCGACACAAGAAATTTGCATGTGTGTGTTCCTGTGTGTGTGTGCCGCCCATCGCATGCGTGTGTCGTTTTCATGCCAAATAAAGACTTCCTAAGTCCTGCATTATTATTATTATTATTATTATTATTATTATTATTATTATTATTATTATTATTATTATTATTATTATTATGCTGATTGGTCCTTGTGCAAAACTAGAAAGCAGGGATCTTTGATTAAACTCCTGCTATCAGAAGACTAGACAGTCAGAGTGACAAGCTACAGAAGATGGCCACAAACGATAGTACGAGTGATGAAGAGGACGAAATGGTCAGTGTGGACGGACAAGGCGAGCACCCATGTGGCCCTATCTCCATGAAATGTTGTCTTTGGCCGCAGTCAACACTGATTCTTATAGAATGAGTTTGAGACCCCTGGTCTATCCCTTGCAATAAAAAAATGTATTTACTTTAACTTTTTAGTACTTAAGTACATTTAAAAGTAGAAACTTTTTTACTTTTACTCACGTGTGTTTTTAGCCAGATACTCTGACTTTTACTTGAGTACGATTTTGAGACGGTGCCCATACTTTCACTTAATTAAGTATAATTTCTGGGTACTTTTTACACCCCTGATGTATATCAAGTTGTACATGTTTTCATTTATTGTTATCCTCACAACTCTGTATATTTTGCTTAACTCTGTATTGCTTAACTCTGTGTTAACAGAACTCACTTCAAGGCGGCAATAATGTGGTCAAGAGGCATGGTTTCTATCTTGTGCCTGAACTGGCGTGGCTTCTTTTATTCACACATAAGCAGTAGTTGTACAACACTCTTCTCTCTTTGAGAGACGTTGGAGGAGAGAACGATAGGGGCGGGCACCACCTCTTTTATAGTCGCCCTAAGGTAGAATACCTGAGTGGCTACGCCCAGAGCGCCCTCCAGTGGGGACAGATATATATGCACCAAGGCAATCACTGATGGAGACAGTTGTCTACACAGGTAAACAGTTACTAGTGTAAACAGTCATATGTATAGTTGGACAGTTACTAACAATCCCATACAGAGTCTCTTATCTCAACACTCTGTATATTTTGCTTAACTCTGTATATTTTGCTTAACTCTGTATGTACACTCGACGTGACTGTAAATGAGGGCAACCTCAGATGCCTTTCAAGTTTGAATAAAGGTTTGAAATTAAATTAAAATGTGTATTTGTGTGCATATGTGTGTGTGTGCATTTTTGTTTGTAGAGTACATGATACTAAAGACATATGCATCTCAGACAAACAACATAATTTACATTGTGGGCCTTGGTCTCAGACAGAAAACTACAGAATTTTGTTTTAAATAAACATTTAAACAAACTGCTGTGAAAACATATAATGTTCATACATTTTTACCATATTTTCTATGCAAAATATTTTTCTTCAAAGTAACTAGTAACCGATGGGTTCAGATAAATGTAGGGAGTTAAAAGTACAATATTTCCTTTGAAATGTAGTGGAGTAAAAGTTTAGTTTAGTTCCCTAAAATGAAAATACTCACATAAAGTACAAGTAGCAAAACATTTTACTCAAGTACAGTACTTGAGTACAAATACTTTTCCACCACTGCAGAGAGGACCAGCCGCTGACGGTCAATACGGCTGAAGGTGGCGGCTGTAACAAAGGCGGCAGACACTCCGCCTGCCACTCTGCTTATCGGACACAAATCCAATCCTCAAAACCTGCTTAAAGCAAATCTCATAAACAACTGGGCTGATCAATGGGATCCACCGGCTTTCTGCGGTTTCCTTTATTCCCTGTAGTCTCTTGTGTGAGAGAGAGGCTGGTCGTATTGAAAGTCTAATAAAGTTATATGGATTCCTGGCTGGTCTCTCTGGTATGATTCAGAATAATGTAGATTGTGTGGGTAGTTGTATTTCACGCTCAAGGACACACTGATGGGTCAGCTCTGTGTGTGTGTGTGTGTTTCAAGTTTCTTTAATAGTTGTCATACAGAAGTACAGAATACTTTTATACAAAATGCTTCTTACTGTTACGCTCCAGAGACTGTGCTAGACAAGATAAGTATGAAATAAAATAGTATAGCATGTAAAATAGAAGTAAAAATAGAAGTCACAGTGTTCAGTATATACATATGTACAATGTTCGATGCAGAATAGAAGTAACTGAGTTACCATACAATATACTATGCAATGTACTAATATACAATACTATATAGTGCAAAGCAGAAATGGGATGAGGTACAATTTAGGTACAATTTACATGGGTTGTAGTGCAAATCCTTTACCAATAAATATAAAGTGTGGAGAGTGGATGCTGCAGTGTGTTGTTTGTTTAAAGTGAGTGTGTGCGTGTGGATGTGTGTGCTGTGTGCATTTGATGGTTGTTGCATAGTGTTATTGTTCGTTGAGCAGCCTGATGGCCTGGGGATAGAAGCTTCTTCTGAGTCTTTCTGTGCTTGCCATGAGACTCCGGTATCGCTTGCCTGACCGCAGCAGTTCAAAGAGGCAGTTGTTTGGGTGGCTGGAGTCCTTCATGATTCTCTTAGCCTTACCCCTGCACCGCTTGTTGTAAATGTTCTGGAGGGTGGGAAGCCCCCCTCCAATTGTCACTCTCTGTAGTCTGCTTCGGTCTTGTGCGGTGCTATTCCCAAACCAGGAGGTGATATTGCCAGTCAGGATGCTCTCTATTGTACATGAGTAGAAGTTCTTAAGGATCTTCTGACTGACTTGGAACTTCCTTAGGCGCCTGAGGAAGTAGAGGCGTTGTCGTGCCTTCTTCACAACACTGTCAATGTGTGTGGTCCATGTCAAGTCCTCGGATATGTGCGCTCCGAGGTACTTAAAACTGTGTGTGTGTGTTTTTTCTGTGTATATGTGATTATCTCTATATGTGTTTGTGTGTGTTTATCTCTGTGTATGTGTTTCTGTGTGTGTATGTTTCTCTGTGTGTCTCTCTATGTGTGTGTGTGTGTTTCTGTGCATACAGTATGTGTTTCTCTCTATATGTGTGTGTGAGTGAATGAATGAATGAATGAAAACTTTATTTAACAGATTGCAGAATGGGTACAATACAGTACGGCCCAATACACACAATTGTTAAGGGGATGCAGACCAGAGAAAGACGTTTGTCTTGTTTACACCAGGGTCCCCCATTTTCAATTCATAGTGACATTTATGACATACACAACATATATGACATCATGACATTTATGGCATAGGGACATACATGACATACATGTATATAGTACTGTTACATTTGTGACATATACAATATGCAAATATACCCCAGATAGCAAAAGACGTTAATTAAATGTTGGATTTTGGTCAGATTGGTTATTTTTGGTTGAGGTTGAAAAAGCTATGTTGATTCAATATTTAATTACAGATACCATTTCAACATTTGAAAAACTGTTGTTGAATCAATTTAGTATAGATGATTGTTTTTCAATGCTGAAATGCCCAACATTGAAATTATATGGTTACAACGTGTAGCGCTGATATTGCACCCCCCCTCCCCTCCCCTTCGAGAGGGTAGTCCTAAGCAACTCGCGAGACCAGCTAGAAGATCTCACGGGACTTGAGGTATTCCAAAGAAAGAAAAACTTGGCGTGATGGTGTCTTCACTGGCTTGACAAATAGTCCTAGTGTGAGCCAAACTCCTTGGTAAGTCATTGACAATGTAATGTATTATGCCATTCACATACCATAATCTTGCTGTCATCGTTTGACTACATGCTACTTTGTGAATTATTACCGTGGCAACAATTGTGTGTATTAACAATTGTGTGTATTGAGCCGTACTGTATTGTACCCATTCTGCTATCTGTTAAATAAAGTTTTCATTCATTCATTCAACTAGTACAGTGCAGAACGAAGCTTGTTAGCGTTGTTAGCATTATTAGCTAGCATGCTAGATACTAGTTAACTGGTAAGTGAGTTCTTATGGGAATAGAATGTATTATCCCGCTCAGATACCATCACCGGGCTGTTATGGTTTGACTAAATGTTATCTCTGTGCCGTGGCAAATAGTGTGGAGCTTGTTTTAGCAAATAGTATTGCATATTATTACAGTAGCTAGCATGCTAGCTAACGTTAGTCCGCCATTTTGTTTCGCGATTAAAATGTAAGTTTTTAATAGTTGCATAAGCATTGTTGTAACCAGTGTTAACAAATACTTTATTATATTATAAAAAACTATTAGCATGCTAAGCTAGCTGCTGTGTAATGTAACAGCTCACTAACATGGAACATGCTGTGTCTGAACAGGAGATGACCAAATGCTGTCTACTCTGTACGTTACAAGCTGTGGTTGTGTGTTCCAAATTATATACAGGTATGTCTTCTGTGTAATATTGTTTATCTGGTTTTGGTTATTTTGCACAGTAAATACTTATTCAGGCCTACCTGCAATTCAGCATTTATTCCAGCAGGGCGGCAGTGATGTTCATTCTGCCTTTTGTTATATATAAAAAATGGGGCTTTAGAGAGAAGAGGTTATTATGCTATTTTGTAATGTTGTTTACTCTATTGTCTTATTTTAAGTTACATGTATTTTATAAGTAAATGTTTTAATTTTTATTATTTGTATTTCTATCAGACTTTGTGTAAAACTAATTCCACTATACGATCATCTATGTTTGATAAGTCTGTCAGCACACATGAATCCTTTGCTGATGGAGATGACCCAATGCTGTCTACTCTGTACCTTACAAGCTGTGGTTGTGTGTTCCAAATTATATACAGAATAAAACCACACTCTACTGCTCCAGCACCTGATTCCGTGTCGGTCCTTGATGAGACAGCAGGCAGGACAGAATAGAAGAGGTCACACCAGCATCACTGTGAAGCAGTTTGTTCATTTAATAATGGTGAACTAACAATGCAGAGTGCATGGTGCTAACTCGCGCTAGCTACTAGTGCTAAAGCAAAACCAACCGGTATCAATTCACTAGATTAATAGATATAGCTATGTGATTTTCTCAGCCACTCTTATTGTGTCTCCAGTCTGTTTCAATAGGTGGCGGTTGGATTACTAGTCCTGCCTTACTGGATACTTTACACTGACTGGAAATGTTAGTGGAAATGTAAAGTTGAGTGCATATACGAGTAGCTTATTCAGTGTCTCACTATTTTGCAATGAGCTGTTAATGTTGGCATGATATTATATGAGAACTTGTATTTTACAGTGACTAATTACGGTTATTTTAATCCATTTCAGGAGGGAACCACACTGGACAAGTAAGGAATGGTATGTCTTTTGTCCCTGTGTCAACAAGAGCATTTTTATACATTTGTGACTATTGTATTAGCCATCACTAAACAGTTGCTGTGCCTTGGCTTGTGCCATGACATACTGTAACTTATGAAAGACTGACATATTTGAACTTCTAGCTCCTGCTACTCTAAACATATATATATATATAATATACACAGTGTTAAAGATATTATGTTTAACTATGTATTTTTTATTTTTTACTTTGGCCATTTCCCTGGCTCTTTTATACGTTTATCGCATTTATACTTGGTCAAGTTCGACCGACAGAAGCAGGCTGAAAGGGTTCAGATGGGGGGGAAGACACTCTGGGAAAGGCACGGCTGCAGTCCGGGATTCGAACTCGCTCAGCCCCAGATCCGTGACGAGCACGGTTGTCCACGGCGCTGAAATAGCACTCGCGGTACGTGGTGAGCTACTGGAGCTCCCCTACTCTATGTATTCTTTTATCTGCAATGTTTGAATAACTAATGCAATGTCTGAATAACTAATGTTCAATAAGATTCGCACTGTGTGTCTGACATGTCTCTCTTATGGATAAGCACTTCTGCTTATCCACCTCTGAGAAAAGCACTTCTGCTTTTCCACCTACGAGAAAACAGGAAGTTCCTCTGTGCCTCTGTTAAAACAGGAAGTTCCTTTGTGCCTCTAACACAAGACCAGTTCCTGAAACTAGATGCACAGGCGTCCGTTTCTAACTTACTGCAAGAAGCCATTTCCTGCTAAACCATTTAGCCTAGAAACTGCTCGTCTTAGTGACCGTCTCTAACTGTTTGTGTAGAGTCAGCAAACGGCACATCATATTGTCTGCTATCAGCAAAACCATCTCTGTCTTGTGACGCCCTTTTGTCACATGATGTCTTGCTCCACGCTTGTAATAAAACTACTGTAAACGGGAAGTACTCTTCAGTGTTCTCTGAGGAGTCCTCCCTGCTGCAGCTTGTAAGCTAGAACTCTTGTGTTGTGTTGTTCTTAACTTTTGGTTATAGTGCTTGTTTGAGGTACGGTAAAAATCTCTAACATAAATTGGTCCTTCGGAGCCGGATCCCAAGATATCATCATTCAGAGGAGGAGATCGCGACGCCGTACGTCTGTCGACAGCCAGAGCCTAGGGCTCTGTGAAAAGCCCGGAGGTGTGAATTCATCGTCCGGCCGACGATAGCAACTGCCTTTTCTCCCCTGAGTGCGGAATTGACGGGATCCGACCAGAAAACCAGTTAACAACAACAACAACATGTAGCACACGCATTTTGCAATTGCTCCGCTCCCACTAACGCTAATTTCGTTTAAAAACATTATTTGGACAGTAAAGAAAGAGAATAGACCACATCGTATGTATTGTTAAGACCCTCTACTAACCATATCAAAAGACAATATGGTTAAAGGTGGAAAGAAGGCAGAGAAAATAACTACGGCAACTTCAACGGCGCAGGACGTAAAAAAACGAGATAGACGCGTCCGAACCGTCGCTGGTTCTGAGCCGACGGCGACAAGCTCCGAGGAGGAGAAGGAAGAGGACAACGTACCGGGATCATCGATTACGGTCCCCGAAAGAGAGTCAATAGAGACCAACATAAAAGAAGGTACAGATTCAAGCTCCGTGAGAGGGAGAGCAGCCAGATTTATGGATTCCAACGTCACTGCATCTATCTACCATTTGCCGTCAACTGAAGTAAGCAGAAATCCACCCGATTTCAACACATTGTCTAACCTGATGGTAGAACAGTCTAACATGATGAAAGAACAGCTAGAACAGTCTAACCAGATGAAAGAACAGATGGTAGAACAGTCTAACCTGATGAAAGAACAGATGGTAGAACAGTCTAACCTGATGAAAGAACAGATGGTAGAACAGTCTAACCTGCAGATTACACACATCAAGGCGCTCGAGGCAAACGTCGAGGCTAAATTCGATCGCATCGAGGCTAAATTCGATCACATCGATGAGAAATTAGAAGAAGTCAAGAAAGCGTTCGATGCACAGTCAGAGCGAATCACGACAGTGGAGATTTCGGTGACAGAAAACACAAAAGCAGTCAAGGCGAACGAAGGTATCATGACAGTGATGGGAGAAGAGATGGAAAAAGTTAAAGATGAATACCGGAGGGAAATAAAATTGCTTAAAAACGAAGTGATGGAGAGGCAACTAGAAACCCATCGTTACCACAGGCGGAATAACATCCGCATTGTGGGGCTTGATGAATCAGTGAACTGCGATGACATCAACTTTCCAAACGAGTTATCAACGATTTTGAATAACTCCGATCCAAACAAAGTGCCAGAAGTGGAACAAGTTTACAGAATTGGTTCCCAGGGGCAAAATATCAACGGGCCGAGAGTCATCATTGTCACTCTGCGGAAAACTACAACAAGGGATGAAATCATCAAATATGCTCGCAACCAACGTGGGAAGCTGAAGTATGGTGATAAACCAATATTTATCTACGAAGATTTGAGCAGAGAGGCCATCATCCGACGTCAACCATACAAAGTTGTGATGCAAAAGCTGTACACAGCCGGCCACAAGCCAAGGCTAGCATATCCGGCGCTGTTATCATTCTTGGACAATAACGGCCGCAGGTCAGGTCCATTTACACCCTTTGATGCTGAGGATTTCCTGATTCAAAATGCAGCAAATAACCCAAAGCATGACGGAAATGCCGGAATCAGTTAAGCCTCTCTCTAAATATATACCAGTGTAGGAATGACTTTATTGTGTTCATCAATGAGGTCATTCCACCAGTGTTGGAATAACATTGCTGTGTTCATCAAAGTAGCAAACGATATGCAAGTCATCTATAACAATGTTTACTGTGTATAATATGATTCATAATACATTATAATTTCAGTCTCTGGTCTCTGAGGGGACAAATAAATATCAATGCAAAAAGATCTATCTGGAATATTCTGGGTTTATCGCTCAAATGCCCTGGGTCTCTTAGATCATTCTGGAATGTAAAATAGTCTAGGCACTAGTATATTCTACAACCTTCTAGAATATAAGGCACCATGACAACGAAGTAAAATAGTCTAGGCACTAGTATATTCTACAACCTTCTAGAATATAAGGCACCATGACAACGAAGCATACAACTCTAACAATAACATTCGGTGTGCATACACATAGCATATATAAATTAAATGAAGTGCAATCAGCCCTTAATAATACTTTAAAATTATCCACACATAAACGTATGGGCACAGCAAGGTTATTCTAACAATTTAAGTAATCACTCCATTAAAGGCACATTGAAGCGCTAAAAGGCGCTGCTTTTCTATCTTATCTAATCAGTTAAATCGGTTCTAGTGGCTTCTCCACGTTGATAATTATTTATCTCTTATTCCTTATCTATATCTTTCCATTGATTTTTATTTTATTAAATTTTTTCTTCTCATCACCCTATATTTTTTAAATATAATTTAACTTACATTGTTCTTTTCCAATGTTCTTCACATTAAAGTGTCAATATTACTATATATTTTTTAAATATATTGTAACTTACATTATTCTTTTCCAATGTTCTTCACATTAAGTGTCAATACTGATCTACAATCTTTTCCTTTTTTTTTCCCCTCACACGTTGGTGGAGGGTTCAAAGGAATATGTCGATAAAGGTTTATTCTCTTTTTATTTTATTTTTTATTTTTATCTTTAGGTTATTTATCACAATACTTCATTACAGTAAGGGAAGGTGCAAGACCAAAAGCGACATTCTATTGCAATAGAATGGAAATGTTAGATCCTATGGCAATGAGCATAGGAAAATTAGGATTACAATGCTCAGGTTGGGCAATCCGGTGGACCATGGGAGAAAGTCAATCGCGGAGGATGTGTTCTTGGAACACAGGCATGTTCGACTTTCTGGGAGAGGGGAAAATAGGGGATTTTTATTTGTATATATATATGTTTTTAAGCTCAGCTCTCAACGGGACCTCATTAATTGGATGTGCATCTATTGTAGCTTCATACTCCAGAAACATTACCAAAAACTACACGAAAACATGCATAGACTATGGCTAGTTTGAATATAATGGTATGGAACACCGGTGGGATAAACAAACAACACAAGCGCAAAAGCGTGCTTACACTGATGAAAAAAGAACATGTGGACGTGGCACTATTAAGCGAAACGCACATTTTAGAGGGAGACATAAATACGTTAGCGGATAACATATACCATAATATTGGTCACTCTTCTTTTGCTACGAGAACTAGAGGGGTAGCCATAGTCGTCAGACGCAAATTAAATATCGAATTGAAAGGGGTATGGTCGGATGCTGAGGGGCGCATAACTATAGCTAGGATTATACACAATAACAGGAAAATTGCATTGGCAGCGGTATATGCCCCGAATTTGTACGAAGTGGGTTTCTTCACTTCACTAACAGGAGAAATGTTAAACCATCCCGAGTACTCATACATAATAGGTGCGGATTTTAATGCCATTTGGAACCCAAGGATGGACAAAACTTACCTTTCCTTCTCCAGCGAACAAAAGAATTCATCTAAAGCATTAAAAGATTGGTCGAAATCAACAGGAGTAACTGATTTATGGCGTTCACTTAACCCCATGACCCGCAAGTACTCCTGTCGTTCGGCGAGACACAACACACTATCCAGAATTGATTACGTCTTTGCATCCCCGAGAATATTTGATAAATACGAAGTGGAAATGACACCCAATGCGCTATCAGATCACTGCTACTTAATCCTGAAAGCAACATTTGGTACATTATCTACCCGGGCCCCAAGATGGCGTTTTAATTCGATGCTGCTTAACAACAAGGAATTCATTACACAAATTAAAGAAGCTCTCACAGTATTCCTACAAGTTAATGCTAACTCGGTGCAAGATCCCAGAATATTATGGATGTCGGTAAAGAGTATGATCAAGGATTTCTCGGATAGATTTACCTCCATATTGCGCAAAAATCAAAACACAAAACTGTCTGAAATGGAAACGCTTTACTCAACGCTTTTTAATTCTTTAAAATACAACAACTCTACTAGACTAGATAACCAAGTTAACATTCTAAAGACCGAGATCAAAGCAATGTACAGACAAAAATCGGAATTGCAAATACGCAGCACTAGACAACAGCAGTACTTCCAAGGTTCTAAACCTAGTCACCTATTAGCCATGCGACTAAGAATTAATGCAAAATTTGCAGATATAACTGCCATTAGGAAACAACAAGCTCTAGTAACAGAACCCAAAATAATAAACGATACATTCAAAGAATTCTACTCCGATTTATATAACTCAGAAACGACCTTTGATCAAGACAAATTAGACACATATCTTAATCAAATTACTCTCCCTAAACTTACAGATGAAGACGCTAAACAGTTAGAAGTACCGATCACATTAGAAGAACTCAAGAAGGCCATATCCGGAATGAAAAACGGCAAAGCTCCGGGAATTGACGGTATCCCATCAGAAATGTACATTTCTTGCTGGGACATATTTGGACCCTTATTACTAAATATGATCTTATACTCAGTCAAAGAGGGAAGCTTCATCGAACACCAAAATACCGCACTCATTTCAGTTCTTCACAAAAAAGACAAAGACCCCACTGAATGCGGTAGTTACCGTCCTTTAAGCCTCCTCGGAACCGATGTCAAACTGTACTCTAAGATATTAGCCATCAGATTGCAAAAGCATATGACGTCTTTAGTTCATACGGACCAAACAGGCTTCATAAAAGGTCGCCTGATCAATGATAACATAAGGCGAATACTGCACGTACTAGATACAGACAAAGAGGACATCACACCTAAGGCGATACTATCCCTGGATGCTATGAAAGCATTTGACAGGTTGGAATGGTCGTTTCTATGGGCAGTATTGGAAAGGATGGGGTTAGGAAAAGGTTTCATTGATATGATTAAAGTACTATACAAGGACCCATCGGCCATGATTACAACAGGCACAATCATCTCCAAAATCTTTCCGGTATCACGCTCTGCCAGACAGGGTTGCCCTCTTAGTCCCGGACTATTCAATTTATCATTAGAGCCTTTAGCACAATATATAAGACAATCCCAATCCATAGAACCAATCGTAATCAAGGGCACACAACAAAAAATTAGTTTATATGCGGACGACGTAATATTGTTCATGCAAAACCCCAACACCACATTGCCTCATCTGCTCAAGTTGATTGAGAACTTTGGTGATTTATCGGGATTTAAGATAAATTGGCCGAAGTCGGCTTTCCTTCCACTTAACACCCCTGCAAAAAAAGATATAACCCTCCCAGGTGCGATACCGATGGTAAAACATTTCAGATGCTTGGGAGTGGAAATATTCCCCACCATAAGACAAACGGTGAAGCACAATTACACAAAAATACAGAACAAAATCAAGGACGACCTGGACAGGTGGGCAAAACTTAAAAACTCAGTACAGGCAAGGGTATCAATAGTTAAGATGGATGTATTACCAAGAATCAATTTCTTCAGCTCAATGCTTCCGTTACCTCCTCCAGAGGGCTACTGGAAAAGATTACAAACCTCCACATACAAATTTATTTGGAATAACAAACCACCTCGCATAAAAAGATCCACCGCACAGAGAAGTAAAGCAGACGGTGGCATGGCAGTCCCAGATTTTTTACAATATTTTAATGCCTTCACATTAAGACCATTGAAGAAGATATGGTTTGACCCCGAGGCTTTGGTATCTTGGAGAAAATTAGAAGAAAACATAGTAGCCCCACAGAGATTGAAAGACATAGCATACACTAAACTTTCAATCAAGCATTGTGAGCGAGAATTTGGCCCAATAATAACCCATGCAATCAGGACATGGCGGGAAACTCAAAGGAAATTTCCTAACAATCAAGTATGGCATAATCACACTCCCATATTCAATAACAATGCTCTCTTAATGGGAAAACGACCTATAAGATTCCCTGTATGGGAAGAAAGAGGCATACACTCATTAGGGGATATTTTTAATAACAAGGGCCTCTGTAGTTATGTCGAAATATGCATAAAGTTTAACCTCACCGAGTCCACATGGCTTTTTTACATACAGTTAAAACTTTGTATGAGATCTCACGGTGTTCCATTACACATACCAATTGAACACCACAGATACCACAAATTTTTCTATGACAGAAATACATTGGGAGGTTTTGTATCAGGTTTTTATTCACAATTACTAACGTCCTCGTACGAAACCCTTCAACTAGACAATGTCTGGAGGAGGGATATACCAGACCTGGAAAATGACTTTGATTGGCAAGGAGCCTGGGCAAATGTTCGACTTACATCAAGGAACCCGGATCATCAACAAATCAATCTGAACTATATTCACAGGACATACTTGACTCCTATAAGGCTGTGCAAAATGGGGCTTATACAAAACTCCAAATGCTCCCAATGTACAAATGGGGACGAAGGAACATTTATGCACATGTATTGGGACTGCCCACCAGCTAAGGCATTCTGGGAAGATGTGTCCCAACAATTATCAATACTCGTATTTTGGAATATACCTGTACACCCCGCGGTATTGCTATTGAATGATGTTTTTGAGTTTGCAGTGAACCCACAACTAAAAAGATTGGTTTTATCGGGTATCACAGTAGCTAAAAAACTGATTGCATCACGTTGGTTTCAACCGGAAAAAATGTGCCGGAAAGTGTGGTTTCTTACATATCTTGATGTGATATATCAAGAAATATCAACAGCAAGAATTCTAGGGCTCAATGAATCCAAAATGTTAATGTGGTTAGAAGTGGTGGAGAGAATAAAAGCTAGCCTATAATGGTGATGTCTGGTTAGGAGTGAGGGATAATGGAGGTACTATCCAAGAGGGGGTCCGGGAGGGGGGGATTTGAGCTGGAGCATATGTGTGTAGGGTTTTAGAAAATAGGTATTCGGGGTATATTATATACTAACATTTATATAATTGTAACTTCGCTGGATATACACGGTATACGGTTAAAATGTTATTATTGACTATTTTTGTTTTATCCTGTTTCTGTACTTGCATATATTTTAACCACCTTTACTGAAAGTTTCATTATACATTGTGTGTTGAGTACTGACTTTTAATAAGTTTTGTTTTGCAATAATAAAAAAAAAAAACACGAGGGTAAGCAAAATCTATAACAAAATGTTCATTAAAGACACATGGTTGCCGCTTACCTGAAAAAGGGCATTTAAAGGTTATATAAAAATATTTCTGGGAAATAGTGACGTTTAAGTAAGTGTTTGTGAATATTGTTGTGTATAGGCGTAGAAATAAACATTCATTGCAAAAGACACATGGTAGCTTCTTACCGGAAAAGAGCACTTAAAGTTACAAAAATATTTCTGGGAAATAGTGACGGTTAAGTAAGTGTTTGTGAATATTTGTTGTGTACGCGTGTGAATCCGAGAGTATATGGTATATTCTAAGAGATACTAAAAGTTGGCTAAAGGAATTAACGTCATGAATTAAAAGATTGGAAAAACTGTGTGAATCATAAACACCACAAGAGAGACCGCAGCGCCTCCTAGTGGAGGTCTGTAGAAGCTTGTCTTTCTGCAGTTTCCAATTGACCAATAGGAGTCATTCATGAGGTTTTTACTGGGTTTGCCAAACTGAAAACATATCTCTGACAATATACATGAGTAAATAATAACCATGGGAAAATCACAGAGTAAAGCTCTCACAGAAGACGAGAGATACATGTTTCAAAAGGATCCAGAAAATATGAAACGTGTAGCTGAGTGGAAGAAAAAACATAGTTTCACAGGCTACTGTACAACAGAAAGCTGCAAGAAAGTGTTGGACGAGCTGAATATGAAAATCATCACCACCACCTCCACTAAAGGACAGATCAGATATACAGAGCAAAAGATTATTGCACAGATATGGTTAGATGAAGCCAGGAAAGGAGCAGACACAGCTAAGACAAGGAAGCAAAGTGCAGGCCTAGTTGGTCTTGCACAAAAAGAGGAGGAGGAGGTTGCCGTCCATTCATCCCTGTTGACAGGCGAAGTGCATAGGCTGGTAGCAGCTGAAATGAACAGACAGGCAGAAGTAGCAGCAGAAGTGGCCAAGGTAGCCAGGCTAGCTGAGGTCAGGAGAATAGAACAAGAGACTAAGAGACAAGAGAAAGCATGTAAAGCAGACAAAGACAGAGGTGTTACTAGACAGACGGTAGCGCTAAACCTACACTCATTAGAAGGTGGGTTATACCCCCCACTGCCGACAGAAAAAACAGGTAGTGAACACCCTCCCCCATACAACCCTGAGGTGATAGATCATTTTCCACTGCTCCAAGTTCCAAATCCCCATTTCGGAATCGGAAAGACACACGGAAGTGCATTGACCCTGGGGACACGCTGACATCTTAGAGCATGTCAAGGGGTTGCCAAAACCCAGAGCAGGACCTGACGAGTTCATCAACCAGATGGATGGGCTGAGAATGTCCTACCGGCTGGATGGTGCAGAAATGCTTAGAGTATTAATGGCCGCATTCGGAACTAGATGGTATAAAATACAAGACGGCGAGGGGGGGCCTTTTACAGGACGAGTGGGTGAGAATGTCTTGCCACCAGGAGACCAAAGACTGACAGCCCAACTGGAGGCATGGCATGGGCGTATACGAACCGAGTACAGAATGAGAGTCGACTATGGCAGAATTCATGGCACACAACAGAAACCTGACGAGTTAGCAGCTGACTTCCTAGACAGACTACAAGCTGTCTTCAAACAACATAGCGGTATCCAACATGATCCTGAGCCCAACGGTACTTACCAACAACAGCTAAAAATTGCCTTTATTGAAGGTCTACTAGCCCTCTTTAGGGAGTGGCTTAAGAAAAATTGGGTACATTGGAAAACTGGCACACTGACGGAAGCACTAAATTATGCCAGACACGCCACCGAGGTGGAGGCAAAGGAAAAGCTAAAAGTAGCCAAAGTATTCTACCAAGATGATGAGGGAGGTATGGAAATATTCTACCAGGGCCCTAGTAATTATGGTGGGAGGGGCAGGGGTCAAGGCCAGAATAAAAGGGGAGGCAAGGGCCAAGGTAGGGGTAGAGTATTGGATTTACTTCCTGTTCAGGAAAACGAGTATTTTTTATTTTATATATTAACGTTATATTGTGCATTGGAAACACAAACATACTTAAAATGAGTAAATATTATTCATTTTAAACATGTTTATATTATTTATAGGGCTATAAAACACTGACAATTTTTTTGGCCTGGCCTACGTAGAGATGTCGCTGCCTACTGTCGGAGCTGCCCTCAATGCCAGTTGACCGCAAAGCGGGACTATGCCAAAGCACCTCTCCAGCCATTACCAGTTATAGGCACTCCATTCGAACGACTAGGTATGGATGTAATCGGTCCACTAGAAAAGAGCAAGTCTGGTAACCGGTTTCTGCTAGTCATTACAGATTATGCCACAAAATATCCTGAAGTGTTCCCCCTCAAGTCAGTCAAAGCCAAGACTGTTGCATTCTGTCTGGTGCAGTTCTTCTCCAGGGTAGGGTTCCCCCGTGAAATACTTACGGACCAGGGCACTAATTTCATGTCCAAGCTCCTGAAGGATGTATACCAGCTGTTGGGCATCAGAGGCTTAAGAACAACACCATATCATCCACAGACCGATGGTCTAACCGAGCGTTTCAATCAGACCTTAAAACAGATGCTCCGCAAGTTTGTCAGTGACTCTGGTTCTGATTTGGACCAGTGGCTCCCATATCTGATGTTTGCTTACAGAGAAGTACCACAGGCCTCTACCAGCTATTCACCTTTTGAGTTGATGTATGGACATGAGGTAAGGGGGCCTCTTTCACTCCTGAAGGATGTCTGGCAGAGGGACCAGGAGGTAAACGAACCCTGTGATGTTGTCTCTTATGTGATTCAGATGCGGGAGAAGCTGACAAGGATGTCTGCTCTGGCCCAGGAGAGTATGGTGGTGGCCCAGCGACGGCAAAATACCTTGTATGATCGGTCTGCCGGGGAGAGGAGCTTTGAAACAGGCCAGGAAGTGCTGGTCATGCTACCTACTGAGGAAAGCAAGCTGCTGGCAAAATGGCAAGGGCCCTTCAAGGTAATCAAGAAACTTGGTTCCACCACTTACCAAATCTCCACCCCAGGTCGTGGCCGTTCTACCAAGAACCTACATGTCAACCTACTGAGAGAGTGGGTCCCCCGACCAAAGCCACCAGACAGTCTACCAGTGCTGCTGATCCGGAGGGTAGAGGAGGATGATGCTGGAAAGCAGTACTTACCGGAGCCTACCTCGCCTGTCCTGGATCTACACCATCTGTCGCCAGAACGACAGGCTCAGGTACAAGCTGTATGTGATCCAGCGGTGGTCCAGGAGAACCCTGGCCGTACACAGGTAGTAGAACATGAGATTGTGCTGAAGGACAATGCTGCTGTTAAACGCATGAGTTATCGCATTCCTGAACGCTTGCTAGAGTCCCTCAAGAAGGAGATTGACCTCATGCTGTCCCTTGGCATCATCGAGCAGTCTCGAAGTGAGTGGTGCAATCCCATTGTTCTTGTTCCAAAGAAGGATGCATCGATCAGGTTCTGTATTGACTTTCGTTATTTGAATTCAGTGTCAATTTGATTCCTACCCAACACCCCGTATCGATGACCTGATTGACCGTCTGGGTCAAGCCAAATATTTGACTACCATTGATCTATGTAAAGGATATTGGCAGGTTCCCCTTTCCCACAAGTCCCGTGAGCTTACTGCTTTCCGGACACAGTGGGGCCTGTTCCACTTTACAGTGATGCCCTTTGGATTGCATGGTGCGCCGGCCACCTTCCAGCGGCTCATGGATGGGGTCATCAGTGGATTGTCAGAGTTTGCCTCAGCCTATCTGGATGACATTGTTGTTTATAGCAACACCTGGACAGATCACATGGGACACCTGAAGAGGGTCTTTCAGTGTCTCAAGGAGGCTGGCCTCACCATCAACCCCTCCAAATGTGCGTTCGCCAGAGTCGAGACCGAGTACCTGGGATATGTCATCGGGAACGGGGTCTGCCGGCCTCAGGTCCACAAGGTCCAAGCCATTCAGCAGTGTCCCCTGCCACAAACCAGGAAGCAGTTGAGGTCGTTTTTGGGCATGTCAGGTTGGTACCATAGATTTGTGCCCAACTACTCTGCCAGGGCTGCCCTCCTCACTGACATGCTCAGCCAGAACTGTCCCAACCCGTTGAGGTGGACAGAAGAGGCTGTTTTGGCCTTTAAAGACCTTCAGCAAGCTCTAAGGAGTGACCCTGTGTTGTGTTGCCCAGATTTCACTAAGACTTTCTTTCTACAGACTGATGCCTCAGATCGGGGTGTAGGGGCCGTCCTTCTGCAGGGCCCGCCTGATGACCGACACCCCATGGTTTTCATCAGTAGGACGCTGTTTCCTAGAGAGACGAGGTACTCCACCATCGAGAAGGAGTGTCTGGCAGTCAAATGGGCCATTTCCTCTCTGAAGTACTATCTTCTGGGACGCGAGTTCATTCTGGAGACTGACCACAAGGCGCTGACATGGATGGAGAGGATGAGAGATTCCAACAGCCGGATCACTCGCTGGTATCTCGACCTGCAGCCCTACAGATTCCGTGTCCTCCACATCCCGGGCAAGGACAATGTGACTGCTGACTACCTGTCCCGCTGTGCCAGCGGGCTTCCAGAGGAGGGGGAGTATGTAACGATACGTCTGTGCACCGCACCCGCACATGTTAACGGTATTGTTTGTACACGTTTACATTCATGATACACATACACAATTTCTATTTCACATAATGACACACGACACATAGACTTGCGTACTGATATCATATCCATTCTTTATTATTTGACTTACATGGTTAAGTGCATGCATGTTGTTCATTGTTTGTTTTCTCCAACTCTGCAGCCAGCCATCCCCACTCTGGGCAAACAGAGCAGCTGTGACTGATCGGTCCTAAATGGCCGGATGGGGGGGGTGGACCAAACCATGTTGCGGGAGATGCCGGGGGGGGGGGGTTATTGTATTGTAATTTAGTTTCCTTATATGTATTTCCTTATTAATTAAGATTATTAGTTGTGCAGTTTGGTAGTTGTGTTGTGTGTTGTGTGTTTATTGTTTGTTAGATTAATTAGAAGTGTAAGATATTATTTAGTAAAATATTAATTATCAATTAGCCCACTTAGATTAGATGTATCTGGCCAGGGCCTATATATAGTTTTGAGTTCTTAGTTGTCATTGTCTTCCGTTCTGTTCAGGTCTGGTTTTGTCCTGCTGTATTATTTGGACCATTTATGTTATATTTAAATTATGTTTTTGCATGGGTAAATAAAACCCTTATTCTTTGGCTGTTTTTGAAATGGGTCAAATAAAACCCTTATTTTTTGGCAAAACCACTGTGTCCTCCTTGTCTGGCTGCTTGGTCCCTTACAGTATGTAATTTCATCTTTCCTTGTGACAATATTGTCACAGACTGTAACTAAGAAGCCGTCGGTCTTGCTGAGTTTGTTATTTGATCAAAAGAGAATGGACTCTGTTTTACCCAGGTGTAATGATAGTTTGTTATCAGCGAGCCAGGTGCAGATTCTGCCGAGTTCTGAGCTGAGGGTTTTTTCAACCTGTAACTTGTTCTTGTCAGAGACCAGCAGGGCTGAGTCGTCTGCGAACAAGAACAAGTTGCAGTCAGTTGCAGTGCAGTGTGTATGTGTTTCTCTCTGTATGTGTTTTTGTGTGTGTGTTTCTGTGTGTGTATGTGTTTCTCTTTCTATGTACAGTATGTGTGTGTATGTGTGTTTCTCTCTGTGTGTACAGTATGTGTTTCTCTCTGTATGTGTCTTTCTCTGTGTGTATGTGCTTCTCTCTGTGTCTATGTGAGTATCTCTCTGTCTGTTTGTGTTTCTCTCTGTGTGTATGTGAAACCGGTCTTATTTGACATGCCCTGAGTGGGAGTCGAACCCCGGTCTCCCGCGCCGCAGGCGACATCGCAGACCACTATACCAAGAGGTGAATTCACTTCTTGGTAATGTGTCTGGATGCCTTTTAAGGGGAGTGAGTTTACTTGCAGTACCGCTACGTGCCACAGTCACTTCACAACACATGAAGTCCATCGTGACTGTGGATATACTCAGGGACCTCCGTTACTCTCACCCCCCTAAACTCACACCACCCAAGGCATCCGGGTCACGGCACCACTGAAACCGGTCTTTTTTTATATGCATGTCGAACACCGGTCTCCCGCGCTGCGGGTGACATCGCAGACCACTATACCAAGAGGTGAATTCACTTATTGGTAATGTGTCTGGATGCCTTTTAACACTTTGAGTGCCAGCGACGTGTTATGTCGTCTTTTCATGCCCCCCGTTGAGTGCCGACAACGCAAATTGTCATTTGATTTTTTTATTAGTGATCTGAATTCATATTTCATCAACCGAGTCTCCCGATGGTACAGCAGCCACTCTACGAGCTCAGATGGGAAAAATACCGCCCCTATCGTCTATCCCTGTGTAACAGCAGGCCATTCGATTATACTGGTGGATCTGTGTGGGGGGAGCCTACTGGCTCCATTATGCTGGCGAGGGATCTGATGAACATGGAAGTGATCGCGAGTTGGAAAGCAGCCTGGAATATATATTTACAGCAGCCAATAATCAATCAATAAACGCGATCGATATTTGGAATGGCGATCAGGAATTGGAATAATATTTTTGGAGAACATCTGATCTAAGGGAAGGAGTCTATGTTACCAGTTTTAGGATAATCAGAGCTGTTTTCACTGAGATAACAGCATGTCCCTTATGTGTATATGTGTGTGTGTGTGTGTGTGTGTGATGTTGAGGAAATGAGGTAATCGATTTCTCAGCTCGCTTCTATAGCATGTAATGTAAGATCGACAAGAGCCTTTTGATCATATAATCTACTCTTCTGCGTTGTGTTCTTATGGCTCTAAGTCTGTTTACCAAAAACTTTGTAGCACGGCGGAGAAAATAATCAATGAGAGGTTGGTTATTTCTCAAGTGGTGGGTTTATTCAAATCCACAAAGTATACAAAAAACTTTCTGGTTCAATCAATGAAGCGCAATGATATTAGTAGAACAAGCACTATGCCGCAAGTCTCTAATATCAGTCTAAAAAGTTACAATCTTCAATGGAGCGTTGGTTGTTGAGTCTCGTTGTCCGGGGAGACAAAGGAATCCTATTCTCGTTCTCAGCATCTCAAACAGGTCTTCCTCCGTTCGGCTGTGCATAACAGATCTCAAGAGCTTCTTTTCGTCTCCTCCTGTGCAGACGGTTTTAACAGCTAAATCCCGCCCCTGAGCGAACGTCGAACTGGTTCGTCAGGGGGCGGATCTCTAAATCCTGATTGGCTAAAGCTCACAGCGGCCATTTTAGAAAGGGTTCGTCCGCCATTTTGAATCTTAAAGAGACAGGTCCCTCCTATTTTAAAGAACTAATTACTTTTCTAAGTTTAGCGTTTAAATGTATACAGTATCTAATTTTACTAACTGAAGAATTAGAGATTAGTTCTTACTTTGTTTAGACAGTTGATTCAAGTCTTTTCCTGAATTCTGTGGCTTTCTTTTTTTTAAACTTTCTTTTTTAGCGTTTATCGCTTTTCTGGTCAAGCATGACCGACAGAAACAGGTTGAAAATGGGATGTAGAGCAGGGGAAGACATTCTGAGAAATGACGGCGGGTCCGGGAATCGAACTTGTGTCCCCCAGATTCGCGACGAGCACTGTTTTCCCCGACGCAGAAATGGCGCCGAGATATGCGGTGAGCTACGGGAGCTCCCCAATTCTGTGGCTTTCTAAATACCTAATTTAGACCTATTGTTGGTTTTAAGACAAACTGTTGCATTATATATTCTATAATCTTTGTCTTTGAAGCTAGTTTAGTCTTCTAAGTAAGGTACACATGTTTTGCCACATTAATCTTCTATTTTAAACTATATTACTTTCTTAATTAACTTTAACAATGGTTAATAATTGTCTGGTTTAGTCTTAGATTAATCAATACACTATTTCATAACTATTGAGGCTATTTTCCATACTGAATTACTATTAGTTTTGGTTACTGTTTTTCACAACTTTAGACAATTTGTTCCTGTGCTTTAAATGTAAACAGAGTTTCCCAAAGCCGGCATCCTGTCTCCCACCCTGTGAGACCAGGTGCCTTCTTTGAAGAGAGCCCCCAAATGGCTTGAGGGGGGTTCTACTCAACAGTTCTATCTTTTACAGCAGGCTGTTGCGTAACATATCTTACAACCTATTGTTGGGGTCTGGCTATAGTAAACAACACTATCTTTTCAGATGCTATTTTTAGCCTTTAGTAGAAGCCTGGGAAAACAGATGAACTATTCAAATGCTAAATTACTTTGTCACAAGACCTAAAATATGTTCCAGGGTATTTACAGTTGCTGGGAGCAAGGGAAGTAGGAGTAATTAAATCACCCTTTTCAGAACTATGTGCAAATTAAGGGTGATTTCATTTTGTGATGCCTCACCTCTCCCCCTACGGGGGAGGTGAGACACCGCTTGAATCCAGAGCCTCTAATCTTACATACCAAAGTGATTTCTAGAAGAAATGTATCTTAATAAACTATTTGGGGGAAAAACAGAGCTAACAGAGTGAATCTATCTAGGGTGTGATGCACTGGACTCTTACATTTCTCAGTTATCTCCCAGTGGCGGTCGACCTTGGGAAACAATATTTCATAACTCATAGCAGTTTGAGACTGAGATTATACCACACGTGCATAAGTACACATATACTATCGATAATCTAGCGTTTATTTGAAAACGATTCATAAATAGGCCGACAAATGACAACGTGTCTAGTGTATTCGAGAATATTCCAATAAATGCCATTTATGAGGGAATCTTTCTATTCCCGGAAATTTTCGAGAAAACGATAGCTTTTCGAAATGCTATAAAAAGGATATGAACCGATTAAAAAACAATCCGTTTCGACAATGTTGACTGCAAACAAGTCATTGATAAGCGACGGGCAGATTAGACACATATCCATAATTTAAAACATAGATTATGCGTTTCTAACGCTATCATTGAAGTGGATGATGGCACTCAAGGACATTAATCAATGTTATGGCCGGCACTGAAAGTGTTAAGGGGAGTGAGTACCGCTAAGTGCGACAGTCACTTCACAACACATGAAGTCCATCGTGACTGTGGATATACCCACGGACCTCCGTTACATATGTGCTTTCCTCTGTGTGAGTGTCTCTCTGTCTGTTTGTGTTTCTCTCTGTGTGTATGTGCGTATCTCCCTGTCTGTGTGTGTTTATCTCTGTGTGTTTCTATGTGTCTGTGTGTGTTTCTGTGTGTGTGTGTGTTTCTCTCTGTGTGTATGTGCTTCTCTCTGTCTATGTGTCTGTGTGTGTTTCTGTCTGTGTGTGTGTGTGTGTGTGTGTGTGTGTGTGAGAGAGAGAGAGAGAGTGCACGTGCAAAGAGAGCACTTCTGTCTTTGTTTGTGCTCTGCTTGAGGGTGTGCGTGTCTGTGCGTGCACATGGAAATTGTCATAATAATAATAATAATAATAATGACAATAGTGTATTTATATAACTACTCAAAAACAAACGTCACAGAGAGCTTCACAGAAGCAATGCGACAGAGTATTTGATTAAATCAACAAGACAATCCTGTGGTTTGAAGCTGTTTGACACACTGTAGTGACACCTTCCAAGACGACAATAACAAGCTGTTTTGATGAGTCACTGTGTTAAAACCAAAAACGGGTAAGAAAGTTGAGCAACACAAAGGTACAGGTTATGGGGAAATGGTCACAGTGTTCTTTCTATGGGGAGGAAGCCACAGTCTGAATCCAGACGTGGAGGAGGAGCGAAACCGTGGGTCCTTGAAGAAGGTTAACAAAGAGAGAGAAGATAGGAGACTTGGAGAGACTTAGGAAGGTTGTTTCTATATGCAGACAGAGAAAAACAGCGTAGGGTTTTTGGAGACAGATTAAAGCCAGATAGGAGACCGGCCGGTCTGGGAGAGTCAAGAGAAAATGATATAATATGTGCGCGGTCAAACACGCCTTGTTACGGCCGTCACAAACCCTTAGAAATAGATATTGGCGAGTTTGAGTGCTTTGAAATCTTCCCTATCTGTCTCTTTATTTAGCAAAACTTCATCCGCTTTGTAAATATGTTAATTATTGATATTGTTTTTTTGCACTACCTATCTTTGTGAAAGTGGCTTCTCAGCTCTGGTCCAGCTGAAGACAAAGCAGAGGAACAGATTGGACATTGAGCATGACCTCAGAGTTGCTTTGTCTACCATGACCCCAGACTTTGAGACTCTTGTCAGGAGCAAACAACATCCCCAGTTATCCCATTAGTTCCCTGGGATGTTAAGCTAAGAAGTCTGCTAAGAAGGATATATTATTTATAATTATTATTATTTTATTTCATTGTGTTTTTAGCCCTAGTTGCACTTTTGTTGCAACCCCAGTTATCCCATTAGTTCCCCCAAACTTACTGTCGGTCTGTTAGGTTAAGCTAAGAAGTCTGCTAAGAGCCCCGGAAAAGGAGCCGCGCCCACAGGAAGCAGAGATGGAGGGTGTGACAGAAATAATCGTTAGATTAGTCGACTAATCGGAAAAATAATCGACAGATTAGTCGACTACCAAAATAATCGTTAGTTGCAGCCCTACTCTTCTCTCTATTGCTATAGATACGAGTTTCAAATAATGCTACCAGAAATAATGTATTAATTTATTAAATTCTGGCGTTAACTCAAAATCTTAACAGAGAAAACACATTTAGAACTTAGTGAAATATCAAAGACATTCTATTTCTATTAGTATTTAATTTTTTATGATAAGTGCAATGTCCCCATGTAATGTGTAAGGTGCACATGCAATTTTTACTACCACACTCTCCCAATGTTGTTGAATTTCAACAAAGACATAACAAGCTCAAAATCAAACACACGTACTACACACACACGTACAGTCGTACACCACTATCCTCCTCAACCGTCCTACAGGCCATACAGGCGGTCATCTAGGGCCCCGAAAGGGGGAGGGATTTTTGCTCAAAGGCAGAGAGAAACACTGACTGGTGAAATGAGATGTCTGCAAAGATGATTGAATGTAGTTTGGTGAATCAATTTCACCAGTTACAGTGTTTCTCTCTGACGTTTATTCTTTGTTTACTACGGGGGGGTGCACATTTTCAGGATATTGCCTTGGGCCCAACAGCCCTGGCTGTCACAAACATTGGACTGGGCCCTGGGTTAAGATGCGAACGGTGCTCCAAGAGCCATTGACCTATTAGTGCCATTCAGTGAGTATCCACTCAGTGTGAACTGCTGCATAATGCATAGCTAGCACGCAGAGTGCAGAGGGAGGGAGCAAACACAAACAATGCCAGTTCTCAGGGGAGTGACTACAACGAATAACACATGCTTACTGGCAGTTAGTTGAATCTTTTAAAGTTCAGCTCCCTTGCCTCTGCTGGGTCATCCCTATGTTCCCACAGCCCTACTGTACGTATGTTCCCCCAGCCCTATGTTCCCACAGCCCTATGTTCCCACAGCACTATGTTCCCACAGGCCTACTGTATGTTCCCCCAGCCCTATGTTCCGACAGCCCTACTGTATGTTCCCCCAGCCCTATGTTCTCACAGCCCTATGTTCCCACAGCCCTACTGTATGTTCCCCCAGCCCTATGTTCTCACAGCCCTATGTTCACATAGCCCTACTGTATGTTCCCCCTAGCCCTATGTTCCCACAGCACTATGTTCCCACAGCCCTACTGTATGTTCCCCCAGCCCTATGTTCCCTCAGCCCTACAGTATGTTCCCACAGCCCTATGTTCCCTCAGCCCTACAGTATGTTCCCACAGCCCTATGTTCCCTCAACCCTATGTTCCCACAGCCCTATGTTCCCATAGCACTGTGTTCCCCCAAGGGTTTTCCCCCAAATTAGGCCTGATGTTCCCACAGCCCTATGTCCCCCCATTTCTACGAAATATTCCCTCAGACCTACAGTACATCCCAACAGCACAGCACATACGGGGCTGAGGGAACATAGGGCTGTGGAAACATAGGGATGTGGGAACATAGGGCTGTGAGAACATAGGGCTGTGAGAACATAGGGCTGAGGGAATTTAGGGCTGAGGGAACATAGGGTTGTGGGAACAGAGCTGAGGGAACATAAGGCTGTGAGAACATAGGGCTGTGGGAACATACAGTAGGGCTGTGGGAACATACAGTAGGGCTGTAGGAACATAGGGCTGTGAGAACATTAATTATATTCAGCAATATAGTTAATATTGGTGTGATGATTGCGTGCACCATTTGGGTCATCTGGCCACTAGAGGGAGGTAGGAGACCGGGCAGGGAACCACTGTTACTACTGTGACCACAATTGACATTAGGCTCTGCAGCTAGTCAGGCCTCCCCAGCTACATTTACATTTAGTCATTTAGCTGACGCTTTTATCCAAAGCGACTAACAAGTTCTGTGCGACAAGACAGCAAGAAGGGTACAACTCTATCAGCTGAGTAACAATGTTCATCAAAGTGTTGCGTGTTACAGTGTAGGTTAGTTTATTAGGACAAGTGCATGACAGTAAGGTTAGTCAGGGTTAGATTTTTTTATTTTCATTTTTGATCTGAAATGATAAAAATGATGAAAGCTGGAGACACCTGGTTAGCTATAGGAGCTAAGCTAACGGATGGGGCTGTGCCAGCAAAGGACATTTGAGCAGCCTCAACGGCGGTGAGGGGCTCTAGGCTGACCGTGAATCTGACACTCTTCGGCGGGCTAGCTACATGCTACGCTAGCCATAGGAACAGTAATAGCAGTAAGAGCCTTAGTGGAAGGAACTGAGGCACTAGCAGCAGGGGCTAAATTAGCAGTTGAGGCCACGCTAACTTTAGGAGTCCTGCTAGCTGCGCTAGCTACTGGGGCTAAGCTAGCGGGAGTGACTGTGTTAGTCGATGGGGCTACACCAGCTGTGGAGACCCGGCCAGCCGCAGATGCCAAGCTAGCAGACGGGGCTGCCCTAGCTGTGGAGGGTAGAGCAGGACGAAACCTCTCCATGAGGTCTGTGACCAGGCCGGTCAAGACGTCCATCTGTGGCTCCAGCTTCGGACGCTCATCCACGATGGACTGGATTAGCTTTAACAGAAAAACCCATTTCTGAGGGGTGTAGTTTGCATGATCCCCATCACGTATCATGCCACTGATGATGGTCATTGTCCCTGTCACTCGGTCCGCTGGGTTCTTTAATGGTGGTGAGTTTTCTCGGGTTTTCTCTGGTCTTGGAACTCAACGCATGGCGAGTTAACCCGACTAATCTCGTGGTCGGCACTGAATGGGTTAAAACCCATTCATACCATATCATGATAGTTTGATGGTGATTTCAGTTTTGCCGTGGTACCATGGTATGTTAAATATAAATACCATGTTATAATCCAAGTTAAACCACGACACCAATGTTAACATGTTATTTTTATCATTCTTTGGTCATTACCATCATCGTAGAATGATACCTTCTAGAATGATACTAATGTCAGTATTGCACTGGCCACCAGCTAACATGAGCACAGCTAGCTAGCGTTAGTGTAAACTACTAGCAAGTCGGTCTATTAGCAGTGCAGGGAGCACATCGAGAGGTAGTGGTGCACAGAGCACATCGAGAGGTCTATTAGCAGTGCAGGGAGCACATCGAGAGGTCTATTAGCAGTGCACGGAGCACATCGAGAGGTCTATTAGCAGTACACGGAGCACATCGAAAGGTCTATTAGCAGTGCACGGAGCACATTGAGAGGTCTATTAGCAGTGCAGGGAGCACATCGAGAGGTCTATTAGCAGTGCAGGGAGCACATCGAAAGGTATATTAGCAGTGCACAGAGCACAATGAGAGGTCTATTAGCAGTGCACAGAGCACATCGAGAGGTCTATTAGCAGTGCACGGAGCACATTGAGAGGTCTATTAGCAGTGCAGGGAGCACATTGAGAGGTCTATTAGCAGTGCAGGGAGCACATCGAGAGGTCTATTAGCAGTGCATGGAGCACATCGAGAGGTCTATTAGCAGTGCAGGGAGCACATTGAGAGGTCTATTAGCAGTGCAGGGTGCACATCGAGAGGTCTATTAGCAGTGCACGGAGCACATCGAGAGGTCTATTAGCAGTACACGGAGCACATCGAAAGGTCTATTAGCAGTGCACGGAGCACATTGAGAGGTCTATTAGCAGTGCAGGGAGCACATCGAGAGGTCTATTAGCAGTGCAGGGAGCACATCGAAAGGTATTGTGGTAAATTCCCACAGAACTCTACAATAATTTGAGGTTATTGTAGTACAGTACAATGAGATTGATTATCTGGAAGGAGGAGAAAGGGATCATATTGATAGAATTGGTTGATCTCTTCATCTGACTTAAAGCAGATGAAGAATTAAACGTGTAGGCCAGACAAACCATGAACTATAGTCCAATTCAACATTTATTTGATCAGAGCCAGAAGCCAAGGTGAATAGGACAAAAGATTATCAGAGAACATTAACAGGGCTGTCTGTGTACAGAAATCACAATCAGGTTTGCATTCTCAAACCTCAATAATGTACATAAACAGTCACTTGGTAACATAATTTGAACATACATAATTTACTGTAGGCCCCTTTTTATATGAGTAAGCCTGGTTTCTAAGATAAGTATCTTTACATTCTATTCTAACCAACCATGGGTCCATGATTTACTCACATAAAAAGCAGCACAGTCTCTCTGGTGGTGTAGCGGTGGAGCCCACAGACCCCTGGGGTCGGTTTGGTCTGGGACTCCCGAACTACCATTTAGTGTCCTCTTATATACTATAATTTCTAGCCAATAATGGTACATTTTACTAATACAGTTGATCCAATCATGCGTCTCCTGTGGGCGATCTCCTGTGGGGGCTGGCAGCCCCCACCTCTGGGTTGCTCTGTGTGTTCTTGTTGGGTCTTGTCGTCTCACGGGTGGGGGCTGGCATGATGTCCTCTGGTGGGGGGGGGTGTGAATACTCTTTGACCCTTTGGGCCATTACCATACAGTACTAATCTGGTCACATTAGGTGTGACCTTTGTCTATTCAACTGTCCCTGCGTCTCGTTCCTCATTTAGCCCTGCAACCACTTCTGCTAAACAGTATACAAGGCATAATGTTATGGTTTCCTAATTATTCACACCTATTATTTATGAAATTCAACTCAATATTTACCACATTTCCCCGTTTTGACGATTCTTATCGTCACATATGATATATTGACTTGATTTTCTATACATACTAACCATACATAATAAAATTCATTTTTTCCAAAATTAAAATTCATTTTTTCAAAATGTCTCCATTTTTTCTTTTTTCCATTTTTCTTTGGTACATATCATCAATTAGCTTTTGCTCCTCAAGGCTCATAGCCAGAGGCCTACTTTTGAAACAACAACTTTTGAGCTTGTTGAACACAATAAAACAATTTAATCTAATCATTATACCTTTAAATAAAACAAAAAATTTTAAAAACCCATTCTTCTTAAGTTACAGCACTTTTGATTCCACATTCTTTCATAAGATCTGAGGAAGACACAGAAATTATTATTCATTCTTTCATACATTTTGCTTTTTTCTCTTGTTAATTCCTTTTCCAAGACAGCCCAATCACATTTGCTTAATCAACTCAGTTGGTCTTCTCACCTCTCCCCCCTTTATGAACATACCATGGACATAATACCTACCACCACGTCGGACAGGGAGGGCGGAGCATCACTCAAGGAATTTTTTTTTCACCAGCTCATTTCGGCCATAATCCACACCTAATATTCTACCTATGTGCATGTGTTTAGTACTCTTGCGTTGTGTCATAATCTATACCAGTTGTTACCGTTCAGTCACCTCCCGTTCAACATACCAATCACACCACATCCCATAGAGGCCCGTGCTCAACTCCAGTCTCTGACCGTTTTCGCCCCCCCCTCCACCCCATGTCGGCCAGCCTCAGCTGCAGCCACTGTTTGTAGGCCCGTGACCTCGTCATATTTTGACCCATGACTGTATTTCCTTGGATCTACAGACGACTCTGTCAGTCTGGCGGTTTGTCCCAAACCTCCGGCCGCTGTTCTCGGGGGTATTTCGAAGGAGGGGCCAGCGTCTACAAGCGACCTCTCTTCACAATCCAACAATCTCCCACAGGAACTGACTGAACGGGTTCACACCATTGTGTCATAATCTAATGAAATGTATTCCTACACATCTTCCATGATTCCTCCACCTGTGACGGTCCGCCCTCCCCCTCGACTGAAACTGCGAGGGAACAAAACACAAAACAAATTCTCTTTACATAATATGTCATATATTTCCAAGAGAAACCAAACGGTAATCATTATGCAAACGTGATGGGACCACTTAGCTCTTGTTGACATTCCGTTGACGTTGCCAACCTCAGCCTCCAGCCTTCTCCACTCACTCAGACCATAACAGAGAAATAAGAAACAAAAGGCAAATAATCAAAAAAAAACATTCCAACAGATGTGAAAGCAGATCAATGAAATTAACCAGCTCCAACCGCAGACCACCTCAATGGTTATTTAGAAAGAAAAGAAAAGAAATCCAAAACCCTACATCTAAACCTCATCACACCTATCATTGTGATTTTGACACCTTTCAAGCCAGCACAGTCACCCCCTACAGGCTCTATCCACACCCATACAGGCCACACAATCATAGATTAAAAATAGAAAAGAAATCTAAAAATCTAAATTCAAAGATTAAAACTAGAAAAGAAATCTAAAAATCTAAATTCAATCCCTCACCCATACAAGACATTCAAAAGAAATCAAATCAAAATGAAAGTAATAAAAACAAACTCCTTCAGTAAAACAAATGATATGAAACAAATGATAAGCGACAATAATTCCCAGGTCTATTTGTGGTATAACCCAAGTGGTTTGATACACTCCTTATTCTGATAGACAAGATAACAGCCCTACTACTCATTAACGTCATTATTGTCTTATTTTACCTAGATACGACTTATACTAAAAGTGGTCTGCTGGCTCACCCAGCTGACAATCTAACATCCTGTCTATTGTTAGGCCTTAACTAGATAACAGAATCGGTTTACGATGTCATCAACAGCTCAATCACTCACTGAAATCAAAAGGACATAGACAAACACCATCGCTTTCAACATATATTACACATATCATAAACAAATACATTCAAACTCCTCCACACTATAAACATATACTTTCACCACACTCGTTAATCACTTCACATCGTTGACAAACAAAGGTTAGTTTGCTTCTCCCTCTCCTGCTCTCTCATCAGGCTACACTCATCTCTGGCTAATACAATCCACACTTAATTTCTACACTCCTACCTACTGCCAGAAAGAGTCTAGGAACTCTCCCTCAACGACAGAACCTCAAAGCATTCCTAGTACTTTGAGAGCCTACCGCTATTCCCCCTAACCAAAAAGCTAGCCTTCCAAAAGTCATAACCCCATTGAACGACTACCTCCCTGATTGTCTCACTCACTGACCCAGCTGTGTTCTGTATTAGCACGCTTCCTGTCACACCTTCCATGTCCCTTGTTGTAAAAAACAACTGTCAACTGTTATCTCACTTTCTGAAATCTTCACCTCTGACCTCTACTTCCCCTGCTTCTCTCTGATTAGCTCCGCTCCATCTTCCTGTCGTATAAAACAACAGCCATTGTAACAGCTGCACATCTCGAGCCTTGAGACCTGTTACAAAAGGATTCCTACCCCCCTGGGCAATATAACCCTTCCTGTCCCCTGCTCTAAAAATAACTCCATCTGTTATCTCACTATGACTGTTCTCTCCTATCTCCACCTGTGACCTCTCTCCTGCTGCGTCCAGTCTCACTCCCTGCTTGGCCCCCCTTGGGCCGTTTACTGCTTAGCAAAGATAGCCTGGGTCACTCCTGTGAGTTTCCGTGACCTTTCCTAAATTGCTTTACCACCCGTCGACCCTCCTGAAATTCAACAAAAGGTTAGTCATTACACACACAAATCATTTATAATAACTGCTAAAACACAATCTTACATCAAAGCAGCTTCTAAACAACCCCCTGTCACTAAATTATCCCACTGTGACCCAAGGATTTGCAAATGGCATTTAAAGATATAACATTCTAACAGTATTTCAACATAGCAATGCAACCAAATAACATATACGCCCACAAGCCTACATCACAAAATTATCACCCCCATGACCTAAGGACTTGCAGCAACATTAATCATTTCATACACCTCACCCTGGGGGCAAGCCGCCCCCCCCAGGTTTGAATAAAACACACATTCCTACTGCCCCCAGGGGAGGCTAAATCCCTTCCCCCCAGAGGCTAAGTAGCACATATTTGCAATTACACCTAGTCACAGACATTGTCTTAAGTACAGATAAAAACAATCATTTCAATCACTGTAAACACAATCATATCAAAATTTGTCATTGCAGCAATAAAAGTGTATTTCAACACAGCAAGCCTCCATCAATAAACTATAATTCCCTATGATTCAGAGGCTTGTATCAAGCATTAAATGTCCTAACCCATATTAACAGTGTATTAAAGATCTAACAATCTAAAACAAGCATAAACCCAACCTCATTTATCTCAGAACAATTGCACTCTAAACAAATTTAAAAATCACATCTTTACAAAACTATTCATGCATATTATAAATATAAGCATTTTTATCAAAAGCCACCCTTTAGCAATAAAACATCATTAGTGGTTAGTTCCAACATGCTAAGACTAAAAATTGTACACAGGATTTTCTGGGAACGTTAACTCCGTACATATGTGACATATGATTCTAATGTAGATGTATTAATTAAATATAATGCAAGCAATATGTCTTTTTCAGTGTAGAGCGCTTCCCCAACTCAGCCTGTAGCTTCTCTCAAACCCCACTATGTCAAGACTATACACTTGTATAACATACTATTGCCTAGTTTACAAGTCCAATGTGTATCTGGTATATGAACCCCAGTGTAAATTAAGGGCATGTATCATCTAATCCTACTTTAACCTGTCTCATCACATACTACCCCTACACAATTTGCAGTAACGCCACCCCCAGAACATTGTCTACAATTACACAGAATGCACAATACACAACATACAAGCACAACCACTTACAAAATGCAGAATGTCCACTAGAATGTACAATATACAAACACAACCATTTTACAAAATGCAGTACATACCCTTACCCGTTATCCCTGGCCCCTGAGCGAACTACCACGAATGAAATAGACCCAATCCACGCTGTACCGCGCATGCGCAGTGGCCAACGTTGCTCCCCGGACGATGTATTACGGCAAAGCATAACTAATATCATAAACGCCTTGTTCCAACATAACACACTGCCACGACATTCACCACGTTATCTAACCCTTCCCAAACATCATTCTCAAAACTCGAAACGTAACATATGTCGCTCGCAAACTCCACAAAACAACGGCACGCAAGCTAACTAGCTTAGCCAGCTCTAATGCGACGTTCAAGGCCCTCACGGGAGCCGTGCCTTTCAAGATCCGTTCATCCACGCAATTCGCTCAGTATCAATCCAAGCATAAACAATTCACACAAGCTTAAAATAACCAACCACTCTAATAGAAAATAACTTTTTAAAACATTCTCACCATCCAACGCCGCACACATAGTCCAACACGAATCCTTTCTCCTACCTTCTCCGCCTCACTCCATAGTACCGCGAACGTTACACACTCTCTTCAACACCATGACGTCATCAAGCAGCGACTTCTTAATATCATACACTATCGCTACCGCATCAATAATAACCCTCAAAACGGCCACAATCTCTCCACCCTAACTCTCGATCCGCCTCTTACCTGCAATCGCCGCCACAGTGTTTAATCAATTCTCTCATAACGCCATCGTAACGTCCCCAGTTTCACCGCAGACTTTTCCACAGAGCTAAGCTAGCTAGCCCCCATCACCAGTAGGACTCGCCACAGACCTGTGTTCGTTGGTCATTAAAATATCATAACAATACAACAATAAGCTCCTACGTTTCGCCAATCATTCCTAACCATAGCCATAGTCCCCCATACAATTCCTAACCATAGCCATAGTCCCCCATACAATCATTACTGAATGTTTAAGCTTACCATAGCTCCGTTGGATTCCCACTAAGTACTTATCAGTCATCTCGACCGAATTGTTTTATTAAGTACATTGTTTTCGTATCACAGCGCACGTAATCGAATCAACAGGCCGGTTTCGCTCAAGATTAAAAAGGACCACCCGATCCGTTCGATACTATGCCTAAGGACGACATATATATCTTCATTTAAATTAGGCCGATTGGTCCCTGCAGACACGTATCATCCATTATCGAGCCTTCTTGAACACGCCGGCACCCTTATCTTCTATTAATTACTACGTGTTAATCCTGTAACCGCACAGACCCCATGCGCTGATCATGTTATCTCACTCATCTTTACCATACCTGACTTGCATGTTCTGAATAGTAACAGAGCTCTGCACTCTTTCCCATATTCTCTGTACTTCAGTTCTCCCGTGGAACTATTCCCTGTACCCAATTACACACAGCTCTCCTTCCATCCAGAACAATCAAACCAATCCAACTTACCCGCGCCCTCTTCCTGAGAATAATTTTAGGGCATTTATATACTCAGAACGCGCCCCTGTCGTACACACCAGACAACCGTGCTTCCTAGCCAGAAAAGCCTTTTATCTGCCGTCATGCGACGCTAATACCAATACACCATGACCAGATAGTCTGTGCCCCACCAATACGTCATCCCATTACATGCCGTATCTTCTTGGTGCAACCCCCACGTATAGTTCATAAAGTATATTCCATACGAGACCCAACCCCCGTGGCCCGCATAGGCCGGGACCGGCCTCCTGTGTCTGAACAAACACACAAACATAAAAAGCCCACGTTTGCATGTTTACTGCACAACAAGCGCGATCTTCATACCTCCGGACATCCTAACCTAAGTCACCGCTCCCCCATCCCTGCATGCAAAAGTCATATTCACCGTGGGTCCCAACAAGTGGCGTACACAACCAACCTTCATCCTGTCTCTCTCTCCTCCATTTCAGACAACAAGCCCCTCGTCTATAACTTCAAACGCAGCAACCCCCAGCTCTTTGCCCCGTACGTCCCCAACACACAGCAAGGTCCAGATTTGTTATGACAAGACCCTACCGCACCTCTTCAGGGGGAGACACAATAGGGTGGGAAGAACGGCACCATTTCTGTGGTAAATTCCCACAGAACTCTACAATAATTTGAGGTTATTGTAGTACAGTACAATGAGATTGATTATCTGGAAGGAGGAGAAAGGGATCATATTGATAGAATTTGTTGATCTCTTCATCTGACTTAAAGCAGATGAAGAATTAAACGTGTAGGCCAGACAAACCATGAACTATAGTCCAATTCAACATTTATTTGATCAGAGCCAGAAGCCAAGGTGAATAGGACAAAAGATTATCAGAGAACATTAACAGGGCTGTCTGTGTACAGAAATCACAATCAGGTTTGCATTCTCAAACCTCAATAATGTACATAAACAGTCACTTGGTAACATAATTTGAACATACATAATTTACTGTAGGCCCCTTTTTATATGAGTAAGCCTGGTTTCTAAGATAAGTATCTTTACATTCTATTCTAACCAACCATGGGTCCATGATTTACTCACATAAAAAGCAGCACAGTCTCTCTGGTGGTGTAGCGGTGGAGCCCACAGACCCCTGGGGTCGGTTTGGTCTGGGGCTCCCGAACTACCATTTAGTGTCCTCTTATATACTATAATTTCTAGCCAATAATGGTACATTTTACTAATACAGTTGATCCAATCATGCGTCTCCTGTGGGCGATCTCCTGTGGGGGCTGGCAGCCCCCACCTCTGGGTTGCTCTGTGTGTTCTTGTTGGGTCTTGTCGTCTCACGGGTGGGGGCTGGCATGATGTCCTCTGGTGGGGGGGGGGTGTGAATACTCTTTGACCCTTTGGGCCATTACCATACAGTACTAATCTGGTCACATTAGGTGTGACCTTTGTCTATTCAACTGTCCCTGCGTCTCGTTCCTCATTTAGCCCTGCAACCACTTCTGCTAAACAGTATACAAGGCATAATGTTATGGTTTCCTAATTATTCACACCTATTATTTATGAAATTCAACTCAATATTTACCACAGTATATTAGCAGTGCACAGAGCACAATGAGAGGTCTATTAGCAGTGCACAGAGCACATCGAGAGGTCTATTAGCAGTGCACGGAGCACATTGAGAGGTCTATTAGCAGTGCAGGGAGCACATCGAGAGGTCTATTAGCAGTGCATGGAGCACATCGAGAGGTCTATTAGCAGTGCATGGAGCACATCGAGAGGTCTATTAGCAGTGCAGGGAGCACATTGAGAGGTCTATTAGCAGTGCAGGGAGCACATTGAGAGGTCTATTAGCAGTGCACAGAGCACATCGAGAGGTCTATTAGCATGGCAGGGGGCACATCAAGAGGTCTATTAGAAGTGCAGGGAGCACAACGAGAGGTATATCCGCAGTGCACAGAGCACATCGAGAGGTCTTTTAGCAGTGCATGGAGCACATGAGTTCTACAGTATATTATCAGTGCACAGAGCACATCGAGAGGTCTATTCACAGTGCACGGAGCACATTGAGAGGTCTATAAGAAGTGTACGGAGCACATTGAGAGGTCTATAAGCAGTGCATGGAGCAGATTGAGAGGTCTATAATCAGTGCATGGAGCACATAGAGAGGTCTATAATCAGTTCACGGAGCACATTGCAAAATCTACAAGGAATGCAGTTAATCAACCACTCTAGGGGTCTTACTCTTGGACTTCTCTACGCTGAAGTTATCAGTGCAAAACTGTAATCTATTACCATGAAAATGTGCGATTTACCAACCGTTGATCCTGGAAAACATGGGGATCTGGGTGTGATTTTGTGTAAATGAAGGCGTGTTCTGCATGAAGGCTTCTTCCAGCTGAGGCCATTTGGAATTCATCAAACATAAGGTGTGCATACTTCATGAACCCCATGTATTCGGTCTCACATCAATTTTTCTCAATGAGAAAATTAAGTAAATATCCATGGATATGATGGTCTAAGCTTCCTTCTGTGCTTCTTTTTTGGGGGATTGATTTAGTTTTATATCTTTGAGGAATTAAAGCATCAGGTCAGTTGGGTTTGTGTGAACAAAGATCTTGTACAAAACTACCATGATGTGATCAAACTACCAAGGTGTGATCAAACTACCATGGTTTGATCAAACTACCATGGTGTGATCTCAAAGATTTGATCACACCTTGGTAGTTTGATCACACCTTGGTAGTTTGATCACATCAGGGTAGTTTGATCATATCAGGGTAGTTTGATCACACCTTGGAAGTTTGATCACACCATGGTAGTTTGATCAAACCATGGTAGTTTGATCACACCTTGGTAGTTTGATCACACCATGGTAGTTTGATCACACCTTGGTAGTTTGATCACATCAGGGTAGTTTGATCATATCAGGGTAGTTTGATCACACCTTGGAAGTTTGATCACACCATGGTAGTTTGATCACACCATGGTAGTTTGATCACATCATGGTAGTTTGATCACACCTTGGTAGTTTGATCACACCTTGGTAGTTTGATCACATCAGGGTAGTTTGATCATATCAGGGTAGTTTGATCACACCTTGGAAGTTTGATCACACCATGGTAGTTTGATCACACCATGGTAGTTTGATCAAACCATGGTAGTTTGATCACATCTTGGTAGTTTGATCACATCATGGTAGTTTGATCACATCATGGTAGTTTGATCACACCATGGTAGTTTGATCACACCTTGGTAGTTTGATCACATCATGGTCGTTTTATCACATCTTGGTAGTTTGATCACATCATGGTAGTTTTATCACATCATGGTAGTTTGATCACATCATGGTAGATTGATCACATCTTGGTAGTTTGATCACACCTTGGTAGTTTGATCACAATCATGGTAGTTTGATCACATCATGGTAGTTTGATCACATCTTGGTCGTTTGAACACACCATGGTAGTTTGATCACACCTTGGTAGTTTGATCACATCATGGTAGTTTGGTCACAACATTTGAACGTTTTACATTTTCAGAAAACATCTGAGTTCCCCTGCTGGCGAGCGAACCCAGGGCAGTTGCATGGGAGGCAAGACTACAGAGACGCACTTTTCTGAAACCCTAACCTTAACCAAACTGTTACTTTAACCATAACCTTAGCCCTAACCACACTGTTACCTTAAAATAACTATAACCTTAACCCTAAACGTAACCCTTACTTCATATCTTAACCATAACCGTTAAGCAAAGGTTAAAACTAACCATAACTCTAACCAAAATTATAGTATTGCTATGTATGCATAAGAGTGGGTGAGTTTAGTGGTGAGAGCACTCGCCTGCAGCCACAATCATTGATGGTTTAACTCCCGATTGCTGTGTTTGTTTGAGTTTTCCTGATAACGTAAATATATGACTTACACAACACATAAATGTATTACTTATGGCTATTGTATTAACATTATGTATGTTTCTTTCCTGTGGTCGATTAGTACTTTATTTACGTTTTCTGATGAGACCGCGTAGTGAAACCAGATGCAGCGGTACCGTGAACCACAAGCGAGTAAAACTGACGATGCTGCTTCGTCCCTCTAGGAATGCGACACCGAAACGGAGAGATGTGCCACTCTTTCTTTCTTCTCTTCCTCCCCCAGCGCTGCTGTCGGACAACAGAAGCAGAGAGAGAGCCGCCGGGGCAGATAGCGGCTCATTAGCATTCCGCTTTGTTTCTGGAGGTGAGCCCGGTAACCCACGCGTCCTCTGTCGCGCGTCCCGGGGGGAACGCCTGGAGGCCCGACCTCCACTGCCCTCCTCCCATCTCCCCCCCTGATTACCTGCCGCCATTAGCATAGCACGGGCAGATAGCGCACGTCTTGTTTTCCCCCAGTTCTCTCTCCCACTGACACCTCCAATGATGCGTCACTCGCCACAAGCCCTCCACTGTGCAGTAAACAGGCGCTTCAGGCTCCACAAGCATGTACTGCTGCCAGCAGCCGGAGAACTAACGTGTGTCTGATCACTAATGAGATTGAGTCTGACCACCTAACCTGCACGGACTACAACATATAACATATGGCGTATAATATCATGCCAATTAGGGTACCTTGTGTATACTGCACCTGTGTATACTGTATACATATATTTTTTATATTCAGATCTATATATATTTTTTTTATCCACTTTTTCTTCCATTTTCTATATTTTCTCCCATCCCAATTTCGTATCATCCAATTCAACCCTCCTCTGTCACGAACGCTGTTTCTTGCCTCCCACAAGCCGGCTGCAATGTGGACTAAGTCATACTTGAGGTAACAGCAGTCGCATCTTTTCACCTGCGCAGCTCGATCTCTCAGTGGCGAGGAGTAACGCGTGGGAGGCTCACGCTGCCCCCGACACTTCCTGATTCTACTGCGCAGGCGCACCAACCGACCTGTAGGAGTCGCTGTCCACAACGCCCGATCCCCACCCATCAGTTTCCCACCCCCTAATACGGCCAATGTGTATTAGTATGAACGACCAGCTAAACTGAAAGCAATGTGGAGCGCTGGGCTCGAACAGGCAAGCCCAGCGTCTCCGTCATTCGTGGCGAGCGCCTTGCCCACTACGCCACGTAGCCGCCATTATTCAGATCTATATTTATGTCTTTCTACTATTTTCCCTGGCCATACCTGTACCTCCCATCCCCCTCCCTCATGCTGCTATGACGCTTGAATTTCCCCAAGGGGATCAACAAAGGAGTATCTTATCTTATCTTAAAATACAAAAAAGTGGCATCCCTTCCCACTTTATCCAATCAGGATAAAGAGTGAACCCTAGATATTAAAACATTTTATTTCAAGAAATCTTGCCAAGCCAAATTTGCAGGCAGATTATTTGACTTGTTTCAGGCACATATTAACCTTGTTTTTATTTCTTATTTTTGCAGTGTGGAGTTATCTCTCCTGATTGGATAAAGTGGGAAGGGATACCAGAAAATGTATTTCCTGTTTACTGCAGAGCGGAGGGACTGAGAGACCCATGTTAGTGACCAAACTCTCTATACCAGTGATGGCTGTCGGAATGTAGAGCTATTATTTTAACATGTAGACGACTTATTCTAACTGTTATGTATTACTTTCACATGGTGGAGGGATACTTACTGTCTGTGGTGTATATTCACATTGTGGTTTAAGTGTGCTGTCACTAATTGGTGGTCTGTGATTGACACACTTTTTTTTTTTTTTTTATCTACTTTTTCTCCCATCCCAATTTCGTATTGTCCAATTATACCCTACCCTGTCTCGAACACTGTTAGGCCATGCCTCCCACAGGCCGGCTGCAATGTGGACGAAGCCTTGCATCACGTGTCCCCTCCGGATCTCTCAGCGGCGAGGGTCTGCGTGGGAGAGACACGCCGCCCCCGTTGCTTCCTAATTCTACTGCGCAGGCGCACCAACCGACCTGTAGGAGTCGCTGTCCACAACGTCCGATCCCCACCCACCAGCCTCCCACCCCTAACACTGCCAATTGTGTTAGTATGAACGACCAGCCAAGCTGGTAGCAATGCCGAGAGCTGTGCTCGAACCCAGCATCTCCTGCATTAGTGGCGAGCGCCTTGCCCACTGTGCCACTTAGCCACCCTTGACACACTGTTGCTTTGTTTTTTCTTGTCATTAAAATGGCCGCTTCTTGTATTTATCACAGGTGTGGTGATTGAGGCACCATGCCCTATGAAAGCAGCTCAGAGTGCAGTCTGTAGCTGTCTCTCATCACAGGCTGTCGCTCGTGTCGCATCACTTGGTCTCCAGAGCCTCACCAGAAGTGCTCCTTCACTTGTGCTCTGAACATTTCCACCATTTTGGCCATTGTTGCCCTTTTGCCCATGTGCTTCTTTTTGTCATTTATATTCCGAACCATGGAAGCTGGAGCACCCAGCTCTCCATTATTCTTTGTTCTTTAAATAGTTAGCTGTGCAAATAAATATTGCTATTTTTGGGTAACACTTGTCCATTGTCCTGTGTCCACCATTTTACATACAAGGCCTACCGGGGGGAAACAAGCCATAGTTTCCTGACTGCTCAGGCCTAGGGCAAGTCAATTTAGGATTGAATGTAACACTAACAAAGACCACACTTACAGCACCTTTAACCCTTTCACTACCACAAGCCACTGGTGGGATAAGAGGAGATAAGGCAGCGCTCAGCTTGCATCATTCCTCACCTAATCCCTCACCTGGTGGGGTGGTCATCAAAGAGAAGCAGGCTATTCTCTGTCCTCGCTCCACAATTTACATTTGACATTTTGTCATTTAGCTGTCGCTTTTATCTAAAGCAACTTACAAGTTCTGCATAACAGGTCAGCAGGAAGGGTACAACTCTGGCAGCTAAGGTTAAGTAACGTTGAAGAAGTGTGTCTCTAGTCGATAGCTGAGAATTGGGTGGGTTTTAGATGTCCTGACTGTGGTGGGAAGTTTGTTCGACCATTGTGGAGCAAAGACAGAGAATGGTGGAACGAACTTCCCACCACAGTCAGGACAGTTAAAACCCGCCCAATTCTCCGCCGTCTACACACTTCTTCAATCAATATCTGAAAAAAAAACTCTGCTACTAAGCAATCTACCTTGCCTATTACTACCTACTAGGCTAATATGTCTATACTACTATGCACTCAAGACCATAGCACTTGGGGCGCCAGGGTGGTGCACCACGTACAGCACTGCAGTGCAACACGGCCGTCCCGGGTTCGACTCCTGGACCCGGCGACCCTTGCCGAATGTCTTCCCCCTCTATCCTCCCATACTTCCTCTCTCTCTCCACCGGACTGCCCGGTAAAAACCAATAAAATATCTATAAAATAGCCATGTCGCGGCTGAGCGCGCTATGTGGTTCGCCACTGGGGCGCCCAAAATTAAACACTGTTTGACGAACACTGTTACTTCCCCTTAGCTGCCAGAGATGTAGGCTACCCTTGACTTGCCATATAGAACGTGTAAGTCGCTTTGGATAAAAGTGTCTGCTAAATGACTAAATGTAAATGCAGAGGAAACTTTCTGCCGTTCGTCTAGTCCAGGGGTCAGCAACCTTTACTATCAAAAGAGCCACTTTTCCCCGTCCCACAAAATAAAATGCTCAGGGAGCCGCACAACCTATTTACCCTTAAAATGAAGATAACACAGTGTATAACGTTTTATATATCCCCAAGCATACCCCACATTTAGCATAAAACGCCTGACAATTGCGTACCCAAAGTAATTTGCGATTTATTATACTTTATACTTATAGCACACAGTTTGTTGCATTAATGGGATTATAAAGCAACAAAAAGAAAGATTTTGACTTTTTAATTGCTGTTTTTACCTGTTATAACAAAGAAAAACCTCAAACTCTTATGAAGAAGAGAAAAAATACTGGCTGTGTAGACCTATTTTTTAATAAAACACAGAAGAGGAGACAAAACACTGGTGTCTGTAGACCGACTTTGAAATAAAACCCTGAACTATTCAGGTATATTTGAGTCCTTCCCTTATTTGTGGAACATTTATAAAATAAAAAGTAGTCCACTTTGAAAAAAGACTACCATGTGTAGACCTACTTTGAAATAAAACACAGAAAAAGAGAAATAAAACACTGGCATCTGTAGACCTACTTTGAAATAAAACCCTGAACTATGCAGCTCTATTAGAGTCCTTCCCTTATTTGTGGAAAATCTATCAAATAAAAAGTAAATTTTTCGTTGTTCGCAAATTTCGCACCACATATCAGGCATACAGGTAAGCCTTTTGTTGACTAAATATCTTAGTTGATGAAATATGTTTTCATTTCAGTGTCACAGTATGACATCGATCTCCAAAATAAGAGAGAAAAAAAAAGAAAAAGAAAAAGTTTTTTTTTTTATTATTTGTTTTGGGCCAGGGAGCCGCAGCTGATTGGCTAAAGAGCGGCATCCGCAGGTTGCCGACCCCTGGTCTAGTCTGTCTTTATATTATACAGTCCTGTATATTGTGTCCTATATGTTACTTTTGTCACCGTGGGAAGGGGGGAACGTAATTAAATTTGTCTGTATGTCTTGCACAAATGGGAAAATTACAATAAAGTTGACTTTGACTGTCTTGTCAGAACAGCAAGCGTTACAACAGCTAGGTCATCAAGACATACGGCAAGCATTTTGCTGCCCTCTGCTGCCCCTACTGGCTGCAATGGTATTACATATATGTATTAACACAAAGACCATGGAGGACTTTGTTACATCACTACTACCTAAATAGAAACTGTTACTTATACAAAATTAAATATAATATAATAAATATATATAAAATATCTTGTCGTAAATGTATGATTATTTTGTAATCTGGGACCTCCTTGAAAACGAGATGGTTCATCTCAAGGGGTTATTCCTAATAAAGAATTTCAATATAAATAATAATACGCATTATTTGTACAGCACCTTTCATACAGGAATTGCAGCTCAAAGTGCTTCACAGCAGAGATGTAGACACAAAATAGGCATCAAATGAGCAGAGAATTTATATTAAAACCTCCCGGAAAGAAAATAAATTGATTTCGGACATTAAAACCGATAAAAGACATTTTATGTGTGTCGGCAGGAGATAGAGCGGTCGTCTGGTAATCAGAAGGTTCCTGGTTAGATTCAAGCTCCTCTCGAGCGAGACACTTAACCCCTAACTGCTCCTGATGAGCAGTTTGGCACCTCGCATTGGTAGCATCTGGCGTCAGTGTGCGAATGTGAAGCATGAGTTGTGAAGCACTTTGGATGAAAGCCTTATATAAATGCAGTCCGTTTACTATATCAAGCCGTCTCTGCCTTTTGCCTTATGGACCACGTTCACCATTTGAATGAATGAATGAATGAATGAAGTTTATTTCGAGCCATTTAGCATGTACAAAAAAAACAACAACACACAAATCAAATTACAAGTTGGCCGAAAAGGTTAGGGCTGAAGCTACAAGCTTGTAAGTGCATCATCATACATGTATAGCTGATCTTCGTTATCAACAAATTTTTCTTTTATAATAATAATAATAATTAACAATCTAAATCAAATCAATAAACATGTTTAACAATTGATCTAATCAATTTGTTTCAAAACACATGGTTAACCATCATGGCCGTTGTAACAAGCTTGATAATAATAAACAAACCTGTTCAGCTATAAAGAATGAGAGTACTGGAACAGTGTTAAATTCAAAGTGTTGTATTTAACCAAAAAGAAGATCAAAATAAATGGGGCACCCCATAGCAACGTATGGTACAACAAAAATCATCTCAAACCAATAAGAACGGTCCCGTCATCTTTACAGTCCATTAGCCCCAACATAAATGTTTACCATGTCTAATGTACCGTGTATAATGTTACCATGTCTAATGTAACCTTGTATAATGTTACCATGTCTAATGTAACCATGTATAATGTTACCATGTCTAATGTACCGTGTATAATGTTACCATGTCTAATGTACCATGTATAATGTTACCATGTCTAATGTAACCATGTATAATGTTACCATGTCTAATGTAACCATGTATAATGTTACCATGTCTAATGTACTGTGTATAATGTTACCATGTCTAATGTAACCATGTATAATGTTACCATGTCTAATGTAACCATGTATAATGTTACCATGTCTAATGTACCGTGTATGTTACCATGTCTAATGTACCGTGTATAATGTTACCATGTCTAATGTAACCATGTATAATGTATAATGTTACCATGTCTAATGTAACCATGTATAATGTTACCATGTCTAATGTAACCATGTATAATGTTCAGGCCTACCAGACCATGCAGCCTGCATGGTAGAGCTAGTATTGTCCAGCAACACTCAAACCTTTGAGTGTCCAAAAGGTGATAAGTCCTGGGTTGATCCACATCTTAGAAAAAGGAAAGGCAAAAGAAGTAATCCACTGGGAAGCACCACTGCAGCTGACCTGTCCTTGGTTACTGAAGAATCTTTTAGGAGGCCTGGCAAAATCCCTCCTTCCTCTCACAATAGCAGTAGCAAACAAAACTCCATGAGGCCATGATTTCAATCCAAGATGGCCCCCCTGATGGTTGGGACCGCCCCTAACCACACCCATACCTGGAATCTTAAAGGTCAAGTGACCCAAATATGCTGACATTGGCACATCCTAACATATTGGGCCCACACTTCATTTATCAACACATTGACATCTTCTTCATAAAGTAACGCATGTTACACATCCCCCCCACCAAGCGTAGTACCACCGCCATAAAACATCTTCATGTTCTCAACATGCAAGGTTTCATGGGTGGTGGGACTGCTATCCATGGCTACTCTGTAGTTCACTGACCCTAAATGTCTGAGAACTGTGGCTGGCCCTCTCCACTTTGGAGCAAGTTTTGCCATAAACATGACCTTGGCATCAGACTGTGGGTGCAGCTTAACCCATACCTTCTCTCCTACTTGGTATGTGACAGGAGACCTCCTTCTATTGTAGCTTCGAGCTTGATGCTCCTGGGCCTGAGCCACATTTTGCTGAACTTGTTGCAGGATTTGCTGTTGCCTTTCTAACATGGAGTAGGCCTTTTGGTCCGGCTTGGGAGGCTGATATAGAAGTCGCTCCAGAGGTCCTTTCAATTTTCTTCCCAGTGCAATCTCTGCGGGAGTGAACCTAGTACTCTCATGGTAGGCGGTGTTGATGGCAAAGCGGAACTCGCCCAACCACAGATCCCAATCCTGATGCTGATCTTTGACGTAAGAGGCCACCATGGTCTTCAGGTTTCTGTTGACTCTCTCGGTCAAGTTAGTTTGGGGGTGGTAGCTTGTGGTCAGTTTTTTTACTACACCCCATTGGGCCCCTGTCAGGTTAAAATGCTGATTCTGAGGACTTTGAAACTCAAATTACTCAAAAAGTACACAGTAAAAATATTTCATATAATTTGTACAGGTAGTCTAAGAAGTACTAAGTACAACCATGGAAGTTTCATAAACTGCTTATGGGAAAATATTTTTTTATCCCACATCAAAGTTAGTCGAAAATGCTGATTCTGGGGACTTTGAAACTGAAATTACTCAAAAAGTACACAGTAAAAATATTTCATATAATTTGTACATGTAGTCTAAGAAGTACTAAGTACAACCATGGCAGTTTCATAAACTGCTTATGGGAAAATCTTTTTTTATCCAACATCAAAGTTAGTCGAAAATGCTGATTCTGAGGACTTTGAAACTGAAATTACTCAAAAAGTACACAGTAAAAATATTTCATATAATTTGTACAAGTAGTCTAAGAGGTACTAAGTACAACCATGGCAGTTTCATAAACTGCTTATGGGAAAATATTTTTTTATCCCACATCAAAGTTAGTCGAAAATGCTGATTCTGGGGACTTTGGAACTGAAATTACTCAAAAAATACACAGTAAAAATATTTCATATAATTTGTACAAGTAGTCTAAGAAGTACTAAGCACAACCATGGCAGTTTCATAAACTGCTTATGGGAAAATCTTTTTTTATCCAACATCAAAGTTAGTCGAAAATGCTGATTCTGAGGACTTTGAAACTGAAATTACTCAAAAAGTACACAGTAAAAATATTTCATATAATTTGTACAAGTAGTCTAAGAAGTACTAAGTACAACCATGGCAGTTTCATAAACTGCTTATGGGAAAATGTTTTTTTATCCAACATCAAAGTTAGTCGAAAATGCTGATTCTGAGGACTTTGAAACTGAAATTACTCAAAAAGTACACAGTAAAAATATTTCATATAATTTGTACAAGTAGTCTAAGAAGTACTAAGTACAACCATGGCAGTTTCATAAACTTCTTATGGGAAAATATTTTTTTATCCCACATCAAAGTTAGTCGAAAATGCTGATTCTGGGGACTTTGAAACTGAAATTACTCAAAAAGTACACAGTAAAAATATTTCATATAATTTGTACCAGTAGTCTAAGAGGTACTAAGTACAAGCATGGCAGTTTCATAAACTGCTTATGGGAAAATCTTTTTTTTATCCCACATCAAAGTTAGTCGAAAATGCTGATTCTGGGGACTTTGAAACTGAAATTACTCAAAAAGTACACAGTAAAAATATTTCATATAATTTGTACAAGTAGTCTAAGAGGTACTAAGTACAACCATGGCAGTTTCATAAACTGCTTATGGGAAAATATTTTTTTATCCCACATCAAAGTTAGTCGAAAATGCTGATTCTGGGGACTTTGGAACTGAAATTACTCAAAAAATACACAGTAAAAATATTTCATATAATTTGTACAAGTAGTCTAAGAAGTACTAAGCACAACCATGGCAGTTTCATAAACTGCTTATGGGAAAATCTTTTTTTATCCAACATCAAAGTTAGTCGAAAATGCTGATTCTGAGGACTTTGAAACTGAAATTACTCAAAAAGTACACAGTAAAAATATTTCATATAATTTGTACAAGTAGTCTAAGAAGTACTAAGTACAACCATGGCAGTTTCATAAACTGCTTATGGGAAAATGTTTTTTTATCCAACATCAAAGTTAGTCGAAAATGCTGATTCTGAGGACTTTGAAACTGAAATTACTCAAAAAGTACACAGTAAAAATATTTCATATAATTTGTACAAGTAGTCTAAGAAGTACTAAGTACAACCATGGCAGTTTCATAAACTTCTTATGGGAAAATATTTTTTTATCCCACATCAAAGTTAGTCGAAAATGCTGATTCTGGGGACTTTGAAACTGAAATTACTCAAAAAGTACACAGTAAAAATATTTCATATAATTTGTACCAGTAGTCTAAGAGGTACTAAGTACAAGCATGGCAGTTTCATAAACTGCTTATGGGAAAATCTTTTTTTATCCCACATCAAAGTTAGTCGAAAATGCTGATTCTGGGGACTTTGAAACTGAAATTACTCAAAAAGTACACAGTAAAAATATTTCATATAATTTGTACAAGTAGTCTAAGAAGTACTAAGTACAACCATGGCAGTTTCATAAACTGTTTATGGGAAAATCTTTTTTTATCCAACATCAAAGTTAGTCGAAAATGCTGATTCTGAGGACTTTGAAACTGAAATTACTCAAAAAGTACACAGTAAAAATATTTCATATAATTTGTACAAGTAGTCTAAGAGGTACTAAGTACAACCATGGCAGTTTCATAAACTGCTTATCGGAAAATAGTTTTTTATCCCACATCAAAGTTAGTCGAAAATGCTGATTCTGGGGACTTTGAAACTGAAATTACTCAAAAAATACACAGTAAAAATATGTCATATACTTTGTACAAGTAGTCTAAGAAGTACTAAGCACAACCATGGCAGTTTCATAAACTGCTTATGGGAAAATCTTTTTTTATCCAACATCAAATTTAGTCGAAAATGCTGATTCTGAGGACTTTGAAACAGAAATTACTCAAAAAGTACACAGTAAAAATATTTCATATAATTTGTACAAGTAGTCTAAGAAGTACTAAGTACAACCATGGCAGTTTCATAAACTGCTTATGGGAAAATATTTTTTTATCCCACATCAAAGTTAGTCGAAAATGCTGATTCTGGGGACTTTGAAACAGAAATTGCTCAAAAAGTACACAGTAAAAATATTTCATATAATGTGTACAAGTAGTCTAAGAAGTACTAAGTACAACCATGGCAGTTTCATAAACTGCTTATGGGAAAATATTTTTTTATCCCACATCAAAGTTAGTCGAAAATGCTGATTCTGGGGACTTTGAAACTGAAATTACTCGAAAAGTACACAGTAAAAATATTTCATATAATTTGTACCAGTAGTCTAAGAGGTACTAAGTACAAGCATGGCAGTTTCATAAACTGCTTATGGGAAAATATTTTTTTATCCCACATCAAAGTTAGTCGAAAATGCTGATTCTGGGGACTTTGAAACTGAAATTACTCAAAAAGTACACAGTAAAAATATTTCATATAATTTGTACAAGTAGTCTAAGAAGTACTAAGTACAACCATGGCAGTTTCATAAACTGCTTGTGGGAAAATATTTTTTTATCCCACATCAAAATTAGTCGAAAATGCTGATTCTGGGGACTTTGAAACTGAAATTACTCAAAAAGTACACAGTAAAGATATTTCATATAATTTGTACAAGTAGTCTAAGAAGTACTAAGTACAACCATGGCAGTTTCATAAACTGCTTATGGGAAAATATTTTTTTATCCCACATCAAAGTTAGTCGAAAATGCTGATTCTGGGGACTTTGAAACTGAAATTACTCAAAAAGTACACAGTAAAAATATTTCATATAATTTGTACAAGTAGTCTAAGAGGTACTAAGTACAACCATGGCAGTTTCATAAACTGCTTATCGGAAAATAGTTTTTTATCCCACATCAAAGTTAGTCGAAAATGCTGATTCTGGGGACTTTGAAACTGAAATTACTCAAAAAATACACAGTAAAAATATTTCATATACTTTGTACAAGTAGTCTAAGAAGTACTAAGCACAACCATGGCAGTTTCATAAACTGCTTATGGGAAAATCTTTTTTTATCCAACATCAAATTTAGTCGAAAATGCTGATTCTGAGGACTTTGAAACTGAAATTACTCAAAAAGTACACAGTAAAAATATTTCATATAATTTGTACAAGTAGTCTAAGAAGTACTAAGTACAACCATGGCAGTTTCATAAACTGCTTGTGGGAAAATATTTTTTTATCCCACATCAAAATTAGTCGAAAATGCTGATTCTGGGGACTTTGAAACTGAAATTACTCAAAAAGTACACAGTAAAGATATTTCATATAATTTGTACAAGTAGTCTAAGAAGTACTAAGTACAACCATGGCAGTTTCATAAACTGCTTATGGGAAAATATTTTTTTATCCCACATCAAAGTTAGTCGAAAATGCTGATTCTGGGGACTTTGAAACTGAAATTACTCAAAAAGTACACAGTAAAAATATTTAATATAATTTGTACAAGTAGTCTAAGAGGTACTAAGTACAACCATGGCAGTTTCATAAACTGTTTATCGGAAAATAGTTTTTTATCCCACATCAAAGTTAGTCGAAAATGCTGATTCTGGGGACTTTGAAACTGAAATTACTCAAAAAATACACAGTAAAAATATTTCATATACTTTGTACAAGTAGTCTAAGAAGTACTAAGCACAACCATGGCAGTTTCATAAACTGCTTATGGGAAAATCTTTTTTTATCCAACATCAAATTTAGTCGAAAATGCTGATTCTGAGGACTTTGAAACTGAAATTACTCAAAAAGTACACAGTAAAAATATTTCATATAATTTGTACAAGTAGTCTAAGAAGTACTAAGTACAACCATGGCAGTTTCATAAACTGCTTATGGGAAAATATTTTTTTATCCCACATCAAAGTTAGTCGAAAATGCTGATTCTGGGGACTTTGAAACAGAAATTGCTCAAAAAGTACACAGTAAAAATATTTCATATAATGTGTACAAGTAGTCTAAGAAGTACTAAGTACAACCATGGCAGTTTCATAAACTGCTTATGGGAAAATATTTTTTTATCCCACATCAAAGTTAGTCGAAAATGCTGATTCTGGGGACTTTGAAACTGAAATTACTCGAAAAGTACACAGTAAAAATATTTCATATAATTTGTACCAGTAGTCTAAGAGGTACTAAGTACAAGCATGGCAGTTTCATAAACTGCTTATGGGAAAATATTTTTTTATCCCACATCAAAGTTAGTCGAAAATGCTGATTCTGGGGACTTTGAAACTGAAATTACTCAAAAAGTACACAGTAAAAATATTTCATATAATTTGTACAAGTAGTCTAAGAAGTACTAAGTACAACCATGGCAGTTTCATAAACTGCTTGTGGGAAAATATTTTTTTATCCCACATCAAAATTAGTCGAAAATGCTGATTCTGGGGACTTTGAAACTGAAATTACTCAAAAAGTACACAGTAAAGATATTTCATATAATTTGTACAAGTAGTCTAAGAAGTACTAAGTACAACCATGGCAGTTTCATAAACTGCTTATGGGAAAATATTTTTTTATCCCACATCAAAGTTAGTCGAAAATGCTGATTCTGGGGACTTTGAAACTGAAATTACTCAAAAAGTACACAGTAAAAATATTTCATATAATTTGTACCAGTAGTCTAAGAGGTACTAAGTACACGCATGGCAGTTTCATAAACTGCTTATGGGAAAATCTTTTTTTATCCAACATCAAAGTTAGTCGAAAATGCTGATTCTGAGGACTTTGAAACTGAAATTACTCAAAAAGTACACAGTAAAAATATTTCATATAATTTGTACAGGTAGTCTAAGAAGTACTAAGCACAACCATGGCAGTTTCATAAACTGCTTATGGGAAAACCTTTTTTATCCCACATCAAAGTTAGTCGAAAATGCTGATTCTGGGGACTTTGAAACTGAAATTACTCAAAAAGTACACAGTAAAAATATTTCATATAATTTGTACAAGTAGTCTAAGAAGTACTAAGCACAACCATGGCAGTTTCATAAACTGCTTATGGGAAAATCTTTTTATATCCAACATCAAAGTTAGTCGAAAATGCTGATTCTGAGGACTTTGAAACTCAAATTACTCAAAAAGTACACAGTAAAAATATTTCATATAATTTGTACAGGTAGTCTAAGAAGTAGTAAGTACAACCATGGAAGTTTCATAAACTGCTTATGGGAAAGTATTTTTTTATCCCACATCAAAGTTAGTCGAAAATGCTGATTCTGGGGACATTGAAACTGAAATTACTCAAAAGGTACACAGTAAAAATATTTCATATAATTTGTACAAGTAGTCTAAGAAGTACTAAGTACAACCATGGCAGTTTCATAAACTGCTTATGGGAGAATATTTTTTTATCCCACATCAAAGTTAGTCGAAAATGCTGATTCTGGGGACTTTGAAACTGAAATTACTCAAAAAGTACACAGTAAAAGTAGTTAATATTATTTGTGCAAGTAGTCTTGAGAAGTATTAAGTACAAACATGGCAGTGTAATAAACTACTTATGAAATAATAGAAATTAACCACATGCCATCCTTTACTTTGAAATCCTCACCGGAAGTGTTCCTCTGTGGAATTGTCTGTAGCTTTAGTGGTCGAATATACTGCGCGTCCTATTGATTCGATGTTCAATAATACTGCACATACGAAACGTCCTATTGATTCGACTAAACGTCCTATTGATTCGATGCACATTCAATGTCATATTAAGTATTTCTGTAAGATCTACTTGTGAGACTGTGTTCAAAAGTCACGTCGGTTCATTACAACAGCGTCCCAGGCTTGTTTTAATGCATTACCGTAAACCTGGAAGTAATCGCGCACTCGAAAAACAAGAGCGGCTGATTTGACCACGCAAAAGCAAAAGACGGCTCACTTGACCGCAGTCTTTGTCCTTCTAGTGTGACAATTCCTGCGAGTGCGACGTGTTCTTCGACATTGGACAAAAATGAGAAGTCCCTCCTCCACGATCCCTGGCGAACTCCGTGATGATGACAAAATTAATGCATAGGGAGCCCCGTCTCCCGGCCAAGACACAGCAATAGTTGATGACGCTATGATAAGCTAGTCTGACACTAGGTGACCATTGTGAAAGACAAAGAGATTGTGCAGTGTCCCATAGACGTAATCACACAGGCCATGGAAAGGAAAAGTATGACATGTCACGAGAACATTATGAATAAAAATCTCTTCCGTTTATTTATTTTTTGTACACAGTACACCGCAGATATGGTGTGGTTTAAAATGATATGTTTCTCTTTCTAACCATCTCTGTCAGAATGTGAGAAGCTGACTTGACTGCTGTGCTGCTGCTTCTCGCTCCATATACACCTCAGAGGTCGTCGGGCACTTTCTCCCCCCCCCCCCCCCCCCCCCCCGCTGGACGGAGGAGAAGACATCCGCCTCGTCTCACGGCTGGCTCCGCTCGGCTCACCGAGGGTGCTGACCTCTCTGGGTCGGTGCTGTGGACCCGTAGCTTGGTGGAGCCCTGCCTGTCAGACGCTTCGTCTCCGGGGGGATGAGGCTGTAGGCCAGCGGGTCTCCCCATCAGCCGAAGGCAATGTGGGAGGAATCCAGCTGGATCCTGCTCTCCGGGAGCCGGCTGACCCAGCGCTGACTGGCTGATCGCACTCAGGGTTCACCGGGCCGCTCCTCACACCTGCCAGGCGCACCCTCTCCATGGTCAACAACTGGGTCACATGTCACACATCTGGCAGAAACTGACAGCTACGAGGGATCGAGTCCTCGTCGAAATCCATTCCACTCTGAAATGCATCGGCCTTCATGTTGAAGATTCTTCGCAGTTTGCAGTTGGCAGAAACGGTGATACCGTCAAGCGTCAAGAAACCGGCTCTTTTAGACTGCCCTTCGGTGAGCGACGCAAGGTCAATGCACAAGTTAGACCAGATATTGCGTCTCAAGCCCGCGAAAGGGATTTTCACATGCAGCGGCGTAGCGGAGAACTCTTTGTGCGCTGTCGATAGGTACATTATCCTTTTCATATGGCCAACGTCCGTTATTAGAAGCTCTGCGGAGAAGTCTTTGGATTGAGGAACATTCACCTGAAGGACCAAGTAGCTTTGAAGGAGCCCAAGAGGCGTTTTGCCATCCTCTGGCATTTGCATTTTAATACCTTGGCTTCTACTGTTCAGACAGTACACAAATCCTTTCACTTCTTTATCGAACTCTTTATGTATGGCTGAGGGTCCTCCATAAAGTTTCCATTTTACCATATGATCTTTTCCCTGTGCAGTGAAGATCTCTACTACAGGTCCACCCTGGTAATCGTTTTTGAACATTTTACGAACTGTTAGCTAGGCTAGCTAAAGTGAACTGCAACTGCTGTTCGTGGTTGGTGAACGACCAGGCCCGCTAGTAACTAGCCCTATGCGCCCATTTCACTCACAATACTTTCACAAGTAACCTAACCCGACGAGAAGCAAACGTCCAGGTTTAAAGATTCCGACATAAGTGTATCTTAGCTGGCTGCTACAACAATGGTGGTTGGTGGCGTTCATGTCTCTGGTCATGTTGGACTTCTCCTTCAGCTTGGCCTGCAGCAGCGTGTGCTCCACCACGCCGATACGGATGTCCATCTGAACAATCTCCTGCTTCAGTTTGGTCAGACTCTGCTTTATCTTCACCACAGGTGCTCCATCCGACATACTGCTGCCCTTCTCTTCCATCTCCTGCTTCACCTTCTCCAGCTCCTCTGTGATCTCTGCAAGCACCCTGGTCCTCTCGGTCACCTTTCCACTCGCCTGTTGGTAGAGCTCCGTGACCTGGTTGAGTTTGGACTGGGCGTTGCGGTGTTCCTGAATGAGGTGTTCCAGCTGGTTGTTGATGTATTTCTCTCGGCTGCCCACCTTCTCCAGGGTCTTACTGATCTCCTCTTGCAGCTTGTCAGGGAAGCCCTTGGTCTCCTTCAGTGATGACTTATCTCTGTGTTGATGCATTTGGTCTACATGGATCCTCCAGTCCTTGTTGTCTGTCTTAATGGTGACCTTTAGTTGCGGGAGGACCCTCTCCACCTCCAGGTTCCACTCTGCCACGTCAACGTGTGATTCCAGAATGTCGTCCGGCTTTGAGGTCCATTTGGCTTCACTCTGATTTGTCCTTGATTTTAGGGCTTCAAGGTCAAGGACATTCTCCTCTTCATCATCCAGTTCCTCTGTCATCTCCTCTTCCACCTTACTGAGTGTAAGTTCTGCGTCATCCTCTATCACAGACTCTTCCTCCGTTTCCTCTTTTGGGTAGTTTGGCCTTTTTAAGACACATCCCTTTTTCTTCACAGCTTCCTCTGCAAGGCGACCCAACACATAGCAAACATACTCTCCAGAGCCGGCTTTCAATGTTGAAGGAGGGAAGTCCACTTTTACACCAAGAGCTCTCAAGCTCTGAGAGTATATTGGACACGGCGTTGGGGTCATTATGCTCCTCAGGTTGTACGAATGGTCTCCCTGCTGCATTTATAAGCCAGGATGCAATGCAGATGAACATAAAGAACTGCTCGCCTGGGTTGGAAGCTGTGTAAGGACTGGAAACAAAATAATGCCTGGACAGAGCCTTCATGTTGTGCTTTGAGAGGACCTCCTCTTCATAACACAAAGCACTCAACTTCAACAGCAGTTCCTCCATAACGATGAACATCTGATGTGTTCCAGGACCCAGCAGCTCATCATCCTCTCCTTGTCGGTTGTCGTCTGCCATTATGAACAGTTATATGTACAAGTTGCCCCACTAGCTAACAGTTAACGTAATCTTGGAGCTTTATGATGAATGATTTGCCACTTCGCGTAGCTAATAATCCTATAGCCATTAGCGAAGCAGTTGGCTTGTTTGGGTCTCACCATCTGTTCTGAGCCTCTTCTTCTTCTTTATTTTTTCCGGCAGTGTAAACGCAACATGGCGTATTACTGCCCTCCTCAGTTCTATACTCTAATATATATATATATTTTTTTTTAAACAGTTTTAGTACCGCTCACGACCAGCAGGTGCCACAATTACACCTTGTTGCTTTAAAGTGTTAAAAATGGGCCATGGAAACAGGCTGTGGAAACAAATGAGTAAAAACCTACTAGGAATTATTACTTTTGAAAGAAATGTCACAGTACCCAGTCTCTACACCAGGGGTGGGCAATTATTTTTTCCAGGGGGCCGAATGAGCAACTGAAAATATGTTGGAGGGCCGGGCCAAAATTCCAAACTCAATTATGCATAATATACATTTTATTTCTGTATAAAAAGCAGTAAATGGCATTGTTTTGACCCCTGGTAAGAGTGTATGTTATTATTTGGCAATTAAAAGGTGAGGTTAGCTTTCAAAAATATCATTTATTCAAATAGAATTCATTTCCAAAATGATAAACAAAATGTGAAACATTAATAACAAAGGGCATTTTGAGTTTCATATACTATTGAAACAAGGGTTTTCTTAGCTTTCTAAAGACATCACATCATCTTATAGCCAAAATAAACAAGACATGTCACTGAACTGTGTAAAGAAAAGTGTCCCAGTTTTGTAGCCTTTTTTACTTTACATTACTGTCCCATTTCACTTGTTATATTTCCACATTTTAGTGTTCTTCAGTTATTATTATTTTTGTTTCATTCAGTGTGAGAAATCCAGTCTCTGTTGAGCTTTAACAAGTCCATCAAAGTCAGGTTGCATGTCTGAGGTGGAGATGCGAAGCACAGCTGCCAGATGTTCATCAGTGAGAGAGGATTTGTACCTGGACTTGGTAAACGTCATGACTGCTGAGAATGTCTGTTCACATGTAGGTGGATCCAAAGAGAACCAACATCTTCTGAGCATGTCTCCTCATGTTTGGAAAGTTCTCCTCCTTAAGAGCAGAGTAGAAGTCTAGCAGTGATGCTGACTTAAAGTGCTCTTTCAGTAGTGAATCAGACTGCAGGTCAATGAGTTCAAGCTGAACAACTATCAACACTGCAGGTAAAGGGAGGAAACCAGCTGCATTTCATCCTCAACCTTTTTGAAATCTTGAAAACGCCTTGAAAATTCATCATGCAGTGCTCCCAACATGGATGAGTACCTCTGCCGGTGATCAGCTGATGGTTTGACTTCTTTCAGGGTTTTCATGTGTTTGAGATTGTTGCTGCCTAGTTGCCTTGAAATTAATTGCAACTTTGTCATGAAGGCTTTCACATGGCTATGCATTTCATGAGCAAAAATGCCCTTGCCACCTGCAGTTGTGTGTTCAGTAGGGATGGGTACCGTTCACATTTGAACCGATACGGTACCGGTACCTGTGAATCGATACGGGTACCCAACGGTACCTTTTTTCTGTACTTTAGTCTCTAAAAATGTAATCTACCTACCTCAGTTATGAAAAAAAAAATCAAAACTTCAAATAACCACACTTTCGACCGTTTTCGGCTTGCCCCGACTGCTTTGTTGTTGAATCAAGTCAAATCCTAGGTAAGCGTATATTGTGCGTGTGAATGTTGACATGAAAATAAAAAAGTTAAAAAAAATAAAAAAATTAAAAAATTTAATTATCAGAAGCATTACCAAAAACGACACAACAACATGTATAGATTATGGCTAGTTTGAATATAATGATATGGAACACTGGTGGGATAAATAAACAACACAAACGCAAAAGCATGCTCACACTGATGAAAAAAGAACATGTGGACGTGGCTCTACTAAGCGAAACGCACATTTTAGAGAAAGACATAGATACGTTAGCGGACAACACATATCATAATATTAGTCACTCTTCTTTTGGTACGAGAACTCGAGGTGTAGCCATAGTCGTTAGACGTAAGTTGAATATTGAATTAAAGGGAGTATGGTCTGATGCAGATGGTCGTATAACTATAGCTATGATTGTACACAAGAACAGGAAAATAGCATTGGCAGCGGTATATGCCCCAAATTTGTACGAAGAGGGTTTCTTCACTACACTAACTAATCCAAGGATGGACAAATCTTACCTCGCCTTTTCCAGCGAACAAAAGAATTCATCTAATGCATTAAAGGATTGGTCGAAGATTACAGGTGTAAATGACTTATGGCGATCACTTAATCCCACGACCCGAAAGTACTCTTGTCGAACTGCGAGACATAACACATTATCCAGAATAGATTATGTCTTTGCATCCCCGAGACAATTTGATAACTATGAAGTGGAAATGATACCCAATGCACTATCAGATCACTGTTATTTACTCCTAAAAGGAACATTTGGTATACTATCTTCCCGAGCCCCAAGATGGCAATTTAACTCGATGCTGCTTAATAACAAGGAATTCATTACACAACTCAAAGAAGCTCTTATAGTATTCCTACGGGAGAATGCAAACTCGGTGCAAGACCCCAGAATAATATGGATGTCGGTAAAGGGAATGATCAAGGATTTCACTGATAGCTTTTCCTCCAAAATGCGCAAGAATCGATGCACAAAACTGTCTGAACTGGAAACGCTTTACTCAACGTTATTTAATTCTTTAAAATACAACTCAACTCGACTAGAAAATCAAGTTAATGTACTAAAAAAAGAGATCAATGCCATATACAGACAACAATCGGAAATACAAATACGCAGCACAAGACAACAGCAGTACTCCCAAGGTTCTAAACCTAGTCACCTATTAGCCATGCGATTAAGAATTAATGCAAAATTTGCAGATATAACTACCATTAGAGCACAACAAGTACTTGAAACAGACCCTGAAAAAATAAACGATACATTCAAAGAATTCTACTCCGACTTATATAAATCAGAAACGACCTTCGATCAAAACAAAATGGACACATATCTTAATCAAATTATTCTCCCTAAACCTTCAGAGGATGATGCTAAACAGTTAGAAACACCGATCACACTAGAGGAACTCAAGAAGGCCATATCCAAAATGCAAAGTGGTAAGGCTCCCGGAAGAGACGGTATCCCACCAGAAATGTACCTTTCTTGTTGGGACATAATTGGACCCTTATTACTAAATATGATCTTATACTCAGTCAAGGAGGGGAACTTCCATAAAAACGACAATATTGCACTCATAACAGTCCTTCTCAAAAAAGACAAAGACCCCACCGAGTGCGGTAGTTACAGACCCTTAAGCCTCCTCGGAACCGATATCAAACTGTACTCTAAGGTATTAGCCATCAGATTACAAAAGCATATGACGTCTTTAGTTCATCCGGACCAAACTGGCTTCATAAGAGGCCGCCTGATCACTGATAACATAAGACGAATACTGCACGTACTAGATGCCGACAAGGACGACACCATACCTAAGGCGATGCTGTCCCTGGATGCAATGAAAGCTTTTGACAGGCTGGAATGGTCGTATCTATGGGCAGTATTAGAGAAGATGGGGTTAGGTAAAGGTTTCATTGATATGATTAAAGTAGTATAAAAAGACCCATCGGCCATGATTACTACAGGTATAATCACCTCCGGAATATTTCCGGTATCACGCTCAGCTAGACAGGGTTGCCCTCTTAGTCCCGGACTATTCGATCTATCATTAGAACCTTTAGCACAATATATAAGACAATCCCAATCCATACAACCAATCGTAATCAAGGGCACACAACATAAAATTAGTTTATATGCGGACGACGTAATACTGTTCATGCAAAACCCCAACACCACACTGCCTCATCTGCTCAAGTTGATTGAGAACTTTGGTGATTTATCGGGATTCAAGATAAATTGGCCGAAGTCGGCTTTCCTTCCACTTAACACCCCTGCAAAAAAAGATATAACCCTCCCAGGAGAGATACCTATGGTAAAACATTTTAGATGCTTGGGAGTGGAAATATTCCCCACCATAAGACAAACGGTGAAGCACAATTACACAATAATCCAAAACAAAATCAAAGACGACCTTGATAGGTGGGCAAAACTTAAAAACTCAGTACAGGCACGGATATCAATAGTTAAGATGGACGTACTACCTAGAATCAACTTCTTCAGTTCAATGCTACCGTTACCCCCTCCAGAGGGTTACTGGAAAAGCGTACACTCCTCCACATACAAATTTATTTGGAATAACAAACAATATACGTATAAAAAGATCCACCGCACAGAGAAATAAAGCAGACGGTGGCATGGCATTTCCAGATCTTTTCCACTATTTTAAGGCGTACACATTAAGACCATTGACAACATGGTTTGATCCCCAAGCATTAGTATCCTGGAGAAAATTAGAAGAAAACATAGTAGCCCCACATAGACTGAAGGACATAGCATACACTAAACTACCAATCAAGCATTGTGAACGGAAATTTGGCCCCATAATTACTCATGCGATCCGGATATGGCGTGAAACACAAAAAAAATATCCTAACCCACATAAATGGCACAATCATACTCCCTTATTCAATAACAATGCACTCTTGATTGAAAAACGACCTATAAGATTCCCTATATGGGAAGAGCAAGGCATACACTCATTAGGGGATGTTTTTAACAAACAGGGTTTTTGTAGTTATGGAGAAATATGCAACAAATTTAATCTCACCAAGTCCACATGGCTTTTTTACATAGAGTTACGGCTATGTTTGAAGTCTCACGGTGTTCCATTAGACATACCAATTGAACACCACAGATACCACAAATTCTTCTATGAAAGAGAGACATCGAGAGGTTTTGTTTCAGATTTTTATCATCAATTACTAACGTCCTCGTATGAAACCCTCCAACTAGACTCTGTCTGGAGGAGGGATATACCAGACCTGGAAAGTGACTTTGATTGGCAAGAAGCCTGGGCAAATGTCCGACTTACATCAAGGAACCCGGACCATCAACAAATCAATCTTAACTATATTCACAGGACATACTTGACTCCTATAAGACTGAACAGAATGGGTCTTAAACAAGACTCCAAATGCTCCCAATGTACAAATGGGGATGAAGGGACATTTATGCACATGTACTGGGACTGCCCACCAGTTAAGATATTTTGGAAAGATGTGACCCAACAATTATCAAAACTCTTATCTTGGAATATACCTGTACACCCCTCTGTATTACTATTGAATGATGTTTTTGAGTTTGCAGTACATCCACAGCTAAAGAGATTGGTTTTATCGGGTATCACAGTAGCTAAAAAGCTGATCGCATCACGCTGGTTTCAACCGGAAAAAATTTGCCGGAAAGTTTGGTTTCTTACATATCTCGATGTGATTTATCAAGAAATATCTACAGCAAGAATTCTGGGTCTCAATGAATCCAAAATGACAATGTGGTTAGAAGTGGTGGAGAGAATAAAAGCTAGCTTATAATGGTAGTGTCTGGTTAGGAGCGAGGGATAATGGAGGTACTATCCAAAGAGGGGTCCGGGAGGGGGGGGTTCGAGCTGGAGCATATGTGTGTAGGTTTTTAGATAACAGGTATTAGGGGTATATCCTGTATAAGACATTGGTATAAATGGTAATTTCGTTGGATATACACTGTGTATTAATGCTTGTGTATCTTATCGTGTGTTGTCATGTTTGTTTATATGTGTTTAAAAAATAATAAAAAAATAAAATACAAAAAAAATATACCTTATTATTGAGGACAATGTGTTTTAATTGTATTAAAATATGGATAAACCATTAAAAAAAACGTTTTAAATTACAAATAAAAGAATTTAAACAAACACCAGTGCATTGTTTTGCATTTTGGTTTTTCCAGGTTCCATTTAGAAGCACGGATTTCCAAAGCCAAATTGATCCTGGAGCTCTTTGATTTCCCTCAGAATGGATTGCTTCTGTAGGTTCAGCTTTATGACATATTTATAAGACTGCTCTGCTTCGAGCCTTCTGCCAGACTTGAGGCAGACTAGAGCCAGGTAGCCCCAGACCTCTGGGTTCATATTGTTTAAGCTGTTAGCCTCTGACAATGCATCATCAGCTTCACTCAGATCACCCAACCGGTAACAGGCACTCCCCAGTCCTAGCCAAGTGAGACAGGAAGGGGAGCTCTTGCAGGCACGCAGGTAGATAGTTTTCCCACTTGGAAGTAGATGGAGCCCAGGCGCAGGTAGATTAGGTGTGTGTCTGAGGCGTCCTTCACAAAGTCCAGAGACCTCTCATAGCACTTCTGGGCCGTCCTGTACTCCCCAGTCAGATAGTGACAGTGGCCGTACAGAGCCCATACATCTGGATCCTGGAAGCTGTCATTCAGCACCACCTTCAGACTTGCTATGGCACTGCAGTAGTCTGCCTTGGCCAGGTGCAGTCTGGCCAGAGTGACGTGGTAGCAGCCGGTCAGCCCTCGTTCTGGAACCTGCAACTCTTTGGACAGAGCCCTCTGAGCCATCTGCAGTGCATTGTTCTGTAGCAGGAACTGGACTGTCTCCATACAGATGGTGCTGCTGGGTTTGGCTAGAGCTGATCCAGGATCAGGCTTGTAGTCCTCTCTGTTTCTGCAGGTCTGGCTTCTCTGAGATCCTCTCACCACACTCTCTCTGTCTGGCTCCCTCTCTTCATCTGCCTCTTCCTCTAAACTCACTAGCCTGACACTGGGAGACTGGCTGGCTGCCTTGGCCTCCTTTTCCTCAGGCTGCTCCTCTTCCAGCTGTGGGTCCCCTGCCGTGTCCTCCGTTCCCAGAGAAGGTGGACTGACCACCAGGATGGCCCTCAGCTGCCTGGCTGCCTCCTGGAACGCAGTTTCCGCCTGGATGGAGTTCTGGCCCTCAAGGAACAAGCCAAACAGGGTCCAGGCCTCCACGCTGGTTGGGTCGATGCAGGTAGCTCCCTCTAAGTAGGTCTGGGCTTCTTTATAGCGCTCTGCCATCTCTGCCAGGATCCCACTCATCATCAGACTGGGGTGGTGTGACTGTTGGATGGACACGGCGTGGTGATAGCAGTCCTCTGCCTTCAGGTGTTCTCCGGTCAGCATGTAGAAGGAGCCGTAGTCAAACCAGTGGGACGGTTCAGTGGGCTCCCTGCACACCCGCTCCTGGTGATACTGGGTAGCTAGCTGATAGTCTCCGGTCAGCTCAGCCTCCCTGGCAAAGTGTCTCAGCTGTGAACAGTCCAACAGAATCTGCCCTGGGGCCTCATGGGCCTCTACTGACAGAGTCTTGTTAAGAGCCAGGTGCATGTGGTCCACCAGGAACACATACAGCTGGCTGAGGAAGGCCCTGAGCTGTTCTGGATCACAGAAGGCCTCGGTCCGCAACATCTTCTCACGCACTATCCGCACCACACAGTAGTTTAGCTGCTCCTTGAAAGCCAGGTACTTCCCAGAGTAGTTGAGCTCTCCCAGGAGCTGGGTTTTACGCTGTTCCTGTGCACTGGGGTCCAGCGGCTTGGCTCCAGGCAGGAAGGCAGGCCCAAACTGTTGCTGGTACTGATCTAGAAGTTGTCCCACCACACTGGCTACCTGGTTCTGAAACTCCTGCACCGCCCTCTCTGCTCCAGCAGGCCTGCGATGCAGTGGGGGTCTAGGAGGGATAAGCTCCATTACCCTTTTGGCCACCTCCTCCGGGGGTTTCTTGGGCACCAGGGGTTTCTCCAAAGCAAACTCAATGATGATGTAGGTTTTGGCATCTGCATACACCTGTCCCCCTGGATTGACTTGTGTCTCAACGTCGACCCGGCTGTTTGGTCTTGATGTTCTTGATGCTCTTGATGTACTAGATTTTCTGGGCATCTCCTTGATAGTCTTGCCTCCCTTCTGGCCTCCGTCCAATACCCTGCTGGGAGAAGCCTTCGAGGAGCCAGTCTCACCAGCTATGCACAGGCTGGCCTGAGTGCGGACATGCTCCTTCAGCACGCTCACCCTCCGTGTGGTCTTAGCCAGCAGTTCTGTTTCAGAGAAGGGGTGGACTCTGTAGGCTCCCCGGATGCGAGTGACCCCAGGGTACAACAGGGGACCCATGTCCACGTACGCCACACCATGAAAGGGGACCAGGATATCCTCTTCAGCTAGCGGCTTTCCCAACTTTCCTCCCTTTGCCCTTTGAGTGACGGACTTCATGATCTCAACTGGCCACACTCGGCATTCACCAATCCTCTGAGACAGACTTGCTGCACCCCATGTATCAATATAGCAGCGGCACTCTGTGTCCCAGCTGACTCTCGTGTTGGTACTCTCAGCCGTATTCTGGAATTCCCTGTCCTCTATACTAGTGAGTTCCCCATCCTCCTGTTCAATAGGCACGACTTCTATGGAGCCTCCTGGGATGCTCTGAGCTCCTGGTGCTAGCAAGGGAGCCACTGGCCACTTCCTAGGTCTGCTCAGAGCTTCTCTGTCGCCGCCTGCTTTCAGCAAGCCATGGGAGAACAACAGCCCATGCTTTTTCTCAGCAGTAAGGGGGACCTCCAGGGCAGCTACATAGTAGGTGGGAGGAAGGAGTCCAGTGCCGGGCACTGGGTTCCACTCCTCAGGGACAGAGTATGCCGTCTCCACTGTCACCCTCAGCAGGTTGGAGCTTAGAAGCTGAGCTTCAGACAGCAGGGGCTCCGGCACATTGACACTCACATCCAGACATGGTAGCTTACTGTCGCCCTCCTGTGAGGCAACCTCTCCTTTAGGTGATCCAGGAATTAGGTGCAGCGGAACAGTGGTCAAATAGCTGACCTGACCATGCAGCAGAGGGAGCAGGTCGAGAATAGCTTGGCCCAGAACTGCTGTCTTCTCCAACTTCTCTTTCTTCTCCGACTTCTGTTTCTTCTCCTTGGGCAGAATCTCTACCACTGTCAATATGATGGGTTTGCGGGCCACATTGTCGAGGGTTAACGCAGTGGTTGAACACTGGAAGCTGCATGTGAAGTTGTAGTCCACGGAATCACCCATTTCTCTCTGAGAATCGCCCAGCAGAGCACCGTTGAATTCAACCTGTACATACTTCTCAAGTTGGTCTGCTTTGCTGCCCCTCAAGTTGTTTCCACGTATGACAGTTATTTTCACGGGTATTGATTTTTCTTCGGTACTTGATACTGGGTCCATAGTCGAGACTAAATACATTATGTAAGTTAGCAAGCCAATGTTAGCATCAGCTAAAAAAGAACCATTACCAACACTGTGTGTGGTTAGGATACACTTCTTCTTCTTCTTTAGAATTTCCAGCAGTGTAGACGCATTGTGGCGTATTACTGCCCTCCGCAGTTCTTTTGATGAGCTCTTCTTCTTCTTTCTTCTTTTGAATTTCCCGCAGGCGTATTCTTCTTCTTCTTCTTATTTGAATTTCCGGCAGAGTAGACGCATCGTGGCGTATTACTGCCCTCCGCAATTCTTTTTATGGGCTCTTCTTCTTCTTCTCCTTCTTCACCTTCTTTTTCTTCTTCTACTGGACCCCGTCATCAACTACATTGTCCATTGGAGTGCAGCTACTGCTGCTACTTCCTGCCTGAGCCCCCCTCCGCGGGACCCTCCTTGCCCCCTGCTATCTTATCCTGGACTGCTTTGTCCCTCGCAGCCTTGTCCCTCGCAGCCCCCTCAGCCAATTCACTATACACCTCCTTCCAATCCAGACCTTCCAATCCCAGATGTTGAACCGCTATCCTAACAATCATCTTCACCATCTCTGTTCTACCCTTAGCCTCTGCCATACCAGTAACTACCCCTGCCACGAAGGCCACAATACCTAATTTCTCCTCCCTTCCCCTCTCTCTTTCCACCTGCTCTACCCTCACTGCCAAATGCCCTCCTTCAACCCCCTGCACCCTTTCTTGGCTACCCTGTCCTGCCCTGCTAACCGCCCCAGCATACGTCAACTTACCCTCCCTTCTCTCTCTCCGATCCGCGACCTCCTTCATCATCACCTCGCACCCCCGAAACGCTACACTATGCTCCCCACCACAACTACAGCACTTCGGCTTCACTCCCTCTCCACAATTCCCATATTCATGTTCCCCGCCACACCTAGCGCACCTCAGCCCCTTCCTACACGTGGTAGCTATATGGCCAAACCCCTGGCACCTATAGCACCTAAGAGGATTATGAACAAATTCCCTAACCCTATACATCCTACGCCCTACAAACACCTCCCTAGGAACAACCCCACCCTCGCAGGCGTATTACTGCCCTCCTCAGTTCTTATACTACGCTAGTGGTATGGTTTCCATAGTTAGGCCTCTGTGCGTATATTATATATATATCACAAATGTTCTAGAATGATCTATTATGACATCATACAACATTCTAGAACATCAGAACATTTGTGATGTCACAGTATGATGTCATAATAATACATTCTAGAACATTTGTGCAGTATGATGTCATAATAAAACATTCTAGAACATTTGTGATGTCACAGTATGATGTCATAATAGAACATTCTAGAACATTTGTGATGTCACAGTATGATGTCATAATAGAACATTCTAGAACATTTGTTGAGAAAATCACCTCTACAGTAATTAGTCACGAATGCTTGAATATTGTTTAGAATCCTGAGGCTGACACAAATCCAAAAAATAATCCTTTGAAAAAGTGAACCAACTTAGAGGGTGCTTTGTATGGTAACGGTGGTGGGAGGGTAAGTGCACCACAGCCAAACACATCATTTCTAGTTTCAAACAGTGCTCCAAGGATCCAGTTTCTGTCTTTAAACATTGTTTTACTAAAGATATATCATACAGCATGTGAGTGTAATTTCACATTCTCCTCATTTGTGAGTCATGCTTATGGCTTTCTACAAAACACTGCAGCCATTCATCAGCCTTGATAAGGTTTGCAACAATCGAAGGTCAGCATGTTCTTGCGAGGGGCCCTGTTTGCAATAAGGTTTATTATCCAGACAGATAGAAATATACACATGATGAGGGGAGGGAGGGAGGGAGGGAGAGAGGGGGCCTTATCAATAACGGCCTCCACGCAAAGGTCCCCCCCCCATTCGGGAGCACAAGCTGCCGCGCGGTAAAAGAAAGAAAAAAATAAGAAAGGGAGGGCCTTATCAATAACGGCCTGTCTTTTTCTCTCTCTCTCTCTCTATCATTCTCTCTCTCTATCTCTCTCTTTCTCTATCATTCTGTGTGTCTCTCTCTCTCTCTCTCTCTCTCTCTGTCTACCAGTCGCAGACTGTGTGGGCTGACTGTCACTCAAAGTGCTTATGGGCGGAGCCAGGCCATAACAGCTTGAAATCCTGAGGCTGAAAAATTATGGTTTTGAGTACTTGATTAGAAATATAAAACAATGCATTTTTTTGAAAAAAACCTTACAGATGTCTTCAATAGACTCACAGGAATTGTGTAAAGTTGCCCAAATAGTGCTAGGAATAGCAACACATGTCCCCTTTAATTTAGTTTACTCAGTTGTGTAATTTGGTATCATTAGTTCGGCAGTTAAGGCATCCGACCAACCCCCCTAAGGTGAAATTTATATACAGTCCTTTAACACATTAACTGCCACGGAGTTTGATCATCTTATACCATTCTCTGCCAGCACTGTAAGTCTATGGAGATGTTCACCTTCTTTGCAGGGCTATAACTTTTTAAATTGTATTGCTAAATTGACATTACTATGGCCCATTCAACATCGATTATCTATCATTCAGGATGTAGGAACGTTTTACTTTTTCATTCACACAGTAATTCCTAGAACGTGAGATATAGGCATAAATGCATATATAGATTATCAAATGCCGTTTGATACCGATCCACGCTATATTAAAAATTTCAACTGTACATGGTCCTAAACGTTATGACTGATCATGCACGGGTGAACAGGGGGGGGTAGTTTATAATTCCGTGATCGTCGTTAAATGCTTCATGTAGTATGGGTGATATATAGATCAGAGCAGTTTGTATGGATAATAATAAACACTCACGCTGAAAATGACGTCAGCCTCCTCTTACCGTTGGGCGATGACACTAGAGCAAAAAGATCCCAGTTATTTGATGGGGATCGAGGCGATCCATTTCCGGTTTGTATAATACTAATACACGCCCAAATCATGTCGAGTTATGGCAGCGATCCATATCCACAGTGTGTGGCTAGAGTCCTGCAACGATATGCGAGTGGCCGGACGTATTTAGGAGACGCACCGACATCCAACCGGCATTTCCGGTTTGGCAACTCGCCGATCATCCACCAGGGGGCAGTATTGAAGCGTTGCAGAGTTGTGCCGAGTCCCACAGCATCAGACAAGGCTCCGTGAGGGAAATATGAATACCATGGCGAAAATATGAAATATGATCAAAATAACTGTTGTGTCCTCACATTGCATGTTGTAGCTGTACTCCCAAGAGTCTCCACTATGGGGCGCAGTTAATACAATGCCCTGTTATGCCTACAGCTGAAGTGCAGAAGAATGGTACACGATGCTGTATGATGATACATGCAGAAGAAGAGTACACGCAGAATGATAATAGAACAGAGTGTACCATGTTGTAACCTAACCTGTTATGCTTGACTAAAAGACTAAAGAGTAATCCTGTATCCTGAGTCTTATTACTACACCTCTACCTACATACAAAATACTACGTACGTACAACATAACAATAACATTGTACGCCGTGATCTGGCAGAATTCGCATGAACTTGAAACCCGTTGTACGACGTTTTTGGCGCAGGAAGTGTTAAGCTCCAGCACATTGAGCTTACTCCTGAGTAATCCTAGGTAGCTTCTTCTTCTTCTTAATTTTTTCCGGCAGTGTAAATGCAACATGGCATATTACTGCCCTCCTCAGTTCTATAATTCGAACAATTTTCCTTTATCTGCTCAGAATCCAATGAGGCAACAGAGGCTGCAAATGGTTCTCCAACCTCGATCTGCCATTCACCCTCACCTCCGAGAGCGCTTTTTGAACGCCATTTCAAGCACGATGAGCTCTTCTGTTTTCAAGTCATATTCTTCTGCCATTTCTTTCCCATCTGTAAAGAGATAGTGGATCTTCCTTTTCCCGTCGTTTATCAAAGCTGTTTTCTTTGATGATTTTAGCAGATCAGTCCAGCATTGCACAGCCATGCTTCTGTTGTAACAAGACAGCACTTCCTGAAACAGCACGTAGCCATGGCAACCGAGGTCTTCTTCTTTATTTTTTCCGGCAGTGTAAACACAACATGGCGTATTACTGCCCTCCGCAGTTCTATACTTCGCCCACAATTGAGAAAAACTTAAATACGCATAGGCCTACAAAAAATAATAATAATAATAATAAATAAAATAACATTATATCCTCTGGTACAACTCTGCCTCGTGCAGAAATGTCAGCACTGCCTCTGTGATCAGCTGGTGGTTCTCATTATTCAGGCCAAAGAAAGATTTTAGAGAGAAAGAAGAAACTCCCAATTCTGATAACCTTTTATAAAAGATTTCCCTTTCTTTCCTATACCTGTCACATTCTAGGAAAACATACTTGACAGTTTCAGGCTCTCCACATTCACACCGCCCATCTGGATGTGTTCCCACAATGCTTAAGGTACTGTTCAACCCACAATGTTCCAGCCTCAATCTACACATCTTGACCCTATCGCTCCTAGACCCATATCCAGCCACGTTGATTTTGACCCGAGGCTGCAGAGAGAAATAGTGCCTCCCCTTGGTCCCCTTTTCCCACTCAGCCTCAACTCCTTTCTTAATCTTCTCTCTGAGTTCATCTCTTCCCATTGAAATGCTTATCTCTTCTTCCCTTCCCAGGCTCTGTTTGGCAAGGGAATCAGCTGTCTCATTTCCCTCAATCCCAGCATGCCCCGGAACCCAGCAAAACTCCACTGAACAGCCTGCCTTCTCAATCCTATATAAAACTAATATTATTTCCTGAATGAGATCAGGGCGAGTTTTAGACCTACCTGCACTCACAGCCATCAGTGCAGCAGCCAAGTCAGAACATATAATCACCTGGCCTGGTCCCACTTCCTCCACCCACCACAATGCCCAGAGAATGGCCAGTAACTCTGTTACAAATACAGAGCTGCCGTCAGAGATTCTCTGTCCCTTACCGATCCCTAACTGAGGCACACACCACCCAAATCCTGCCTTCCCACTCTCTGGATCCACAGAGCCATCAGTATAAACCTCCAGAGACCCTGAGGCTAAAAGGAATTTCTCTATTTCTCGCCCTTGTCATTCTCCATCAATAACCTAAATTCAATATCTCGATCAGGAACTAGCCAAAATGGCACTGGCAGCCAACGAGTGTGCTCTGCAACCCTTACCTGATGTAACCTCAACTTCCTGGCCCACTGATCAACACTGGACAAAAAAGGCTTATACTTATCCCCATCTCCTGCCCCTGAAAGTAAACACCTAGTTGGGAAAACTTTTATTCATCGTTTTTTTGGCTCTAAGAAAAATACACAGGCACTGTGATCTACGTTTTACCTTTTATGTAACTTAAAGGAGTTCACCAGGTTCAGGACACATTACAACATCATAGGATCCATATAATGGTCCACATTTATAGAAAATAATAAATGAAATAAAAAGGGTACCCAATAAAGTCTGTTTTGAGTGCACTCAATACAAAAAAGGGAATGGATATTCTGTTCCTACCACCAGGGGCCAAGTTAAAGTTCACCAGCCGACCGTTGGGTGATGGTGAGTAGAGAAGGTCAATGAAGACCACTTCAGTTGATGCAGATCCATGTTCAATGAAGGGGGTAACTTGTACTGATGTTCATCATGGGAGCAGCCCTCTCGGAATTTGCTTTCCTTCTGAAGCACCTCTCGCATGTGTGACACTTCACATCAATCGCTTGAGCCATCTTTGGCCAGTAGAATCGGGTGCGGGCCAAGTTAAGGGTGCGCTCAACCCAAGGTGGCCAACTTCATCATGCACCCCTTCTAGTGAGAATAGCGATGTACCACACCTCAACGAAAGGTTTAGCATGTTCCAATCAGTTGGCTTTTTCCTTCTAGTGTGACAATTCCTGCGAGTGCGACATGTTCTTCGACATTGGACAAAAATGAGAAGTCCCTCCTCCACGATCCCTGGCGAACTCCGTGATGATGACAAAATTAATGCATAGGGAGCCCCATCTCCCGGCCAAGACACAGCAATAGTTGATGATGCTATGATAAGCTAGTCTGACACTAGGTGACCATTGTGAAAGACAAAGACATTGTGCAGTGTCCCATAGACGTAATCACCCAGGCCAGGGAAAGGAAAGCTATGACATGTCACGAGAACATTATGAATAAAAATCTCTTCCGTTTATACATTTTGTGTACACAGTACACCGCAGATATGGTGTGGTTTAAAATTATATGTTTCTATTTCTAACCATCTTTGTCAGAATGTGAGAAGCTGACTTGACTGCTGTGCTGCTGCCTCTCGCTCCATATACACCTCAGAGCCCCCCCCCGCTGGACGGAGGAGAAGACATCCGCCTCGTCTCACGGCTGGCTCCGCTCAGCTCACCGAGGGTGCTGACCTCGCTGGGTCGGTGCTGTGGACCCGTAGCTTGGTGGAGCCCTGCCTGTCAGACGCTTCGTCTCCGGGGGGATGAGGCTGTAGGCCAGCGGGTCTCCCCATCAGCTTAAATGTCTTGTTGTTCTTACGACGCCCAGCCCGCTCGCCATGGAATGGTTTCTCACTCTCTGGACAGGTCTGGCTGGTTCAAGCACTAGAGCCGGGCCCTGTCTGCAGTGGCCTTCCCTCCGCGCCCTCTGAGGTCCCAGTGGCGATCCTCGTGGTTTGTGGAGGAGGCCCAGAGACCCGGCAGCCGAAGGCAATGTGGGAGGAATCCAGCTGGATCCTGGTTCTCCGGGAGCTGGCTGACCCGGCACTGACCGGCTGATCGCACTCAGGGTTCACCGGGCCGCTCCTCACACCTGCCAGGCGCACCCTCTCCATGGTCAACAACTGGGTACCATGTCGCACATCTGGCAGAAACTGACAGCTACGAGGGATCGAGTCCTCGTTGAAATCCATTCCACTCTGAAACGCATCAGCCTTCATGGTGAAGATTCTTCGCAGTTTGCAGTTGGCAGAAATGGTAGCTTACTACAAAAACCTAGGGGTCCGCAAGGACGACTTCAAGCTGGAAATGGTAACAACAGATGAGGTACTCAATAAACTGAGCGCCCTCCAACCTAACAAGGCCACTGGCCATGACAACATCCCCTCCAAATTCCTCAGAGACTCAGCAGCCGCCATCACCCCAATCATCACACACATAATAAACCTCTCCATAAAACAGGGACACGTCCCCAAGGACTTCAAAATTGCGAGGGTGACCCCTCTGCACAAAAAGGGCAGCAAATTAGACCCAGGCAACTACCGCCCTGTTTCTATTCTCACCTCCATCTCGAAAGTCATGGAAAAAATAGTCTACGAACAGGTCGAAAAGTACCTAGCAGAAAAATCCGTACATACTTCTCAAGTCGGTCTGCTTTGCTGCCCCTCAAGTTGTTTCCACGTATGACAGTTATTTTCACGGGTATTGATTTTTCTTCGGTACTTGATACTGGGTCCATAGTCGAGACTAAATACGTTATATGTAAGTTAGCAATACAACGTCAGCGTGAGCTAAAGAATAACCATTACCAACACCGTGTGTGGTTAGGATACACAGTCCGCGTGTATCCTATGTTGTCATGTTCTGAGCCTTCTTCTTCTTGTGAATTTCCGGCAGTCTAGACGCCCTTCGGCGTATTGCTGCCTAACTACAATCTAGTTTACAATCTTCTTCTTCTTCTTCTTTGGAATTAATGGTTGGTCGAAGCAAGACCCGGCAAATAAAAGAAAACAATAAAGAAAACCAATAAACCCCATAACACACAAAACAAAATATCCAACTCTAACATCACCACCCTATCCAAACCTAATCTATGAGTCACTCATTGCCTCCTGTGGGCTGACTCTGGCCTTCTTGATCACTCACAACCCCCTTTAACTACTTCCTCCCATGTCAACCCCTTCATTCCCATGTGCTGTACTGCCACTTTAACTATTAACTTAATCCTATCCGTTTTACTGCTAACCAACAGCATTTACTACTCCTGCCACAAAGGCCACTACATTCAACACCTCCCCCCACACCCTCTCTTTCTCCTCCTGTACTACCTCTACTGACAAATGCCCTTTCCTAAAACCCTGTTCCCTATCTTGCTTTTCCTGATCCTCCTGTACTACCCTTACTGCCAAATGCCCTTCTCTAAAACTGTTCCTTATCTTGCTCTCCCTGTCCTACCTTCCTAGCTGCCTCTGCATATGATATCCTACCTTCCCTTCTCACCTGCTGGACCTCTACCTCTCGTTTCATCACCTTACAACCCCAATACGCTACACCATGCTTCCCACCACAACTACAACACTTCAGCTCCACTCCCTGGTCACATTTCCCATATTCATGCTCCCCACTGCATCTTGCACATCTCTGCTCCCTCCTACATGACTTGGCTATATGTCCGAACTTTTGCACTTATAACACCTCAACGGTTTCGGCACAAACGCCCTAACCCTATATACCATATACCCTATAAATATCTCTTTTGGACTAACCTCACCTTCAAACTGAATTACTATCGTCTCTGTCTCCTTCTTCTCTGCTCCTCTTGTCATCCTTTCCGCACTCTTAACTTTCCCATTACGTTTGTCACTCTTCAAATCTCCTACCAGCTGCTCTATACTAACCTTGATTGGAATTCCAGTAATTACCCCCTTGCAACCACCATCCCTTTTCTCCCCTACTCTCACTACTCTATAGATATTAACTTTGCCAATGCTCCTCCCTTTTGGAGTCTTTGGCGGACTTCTCCGGCCTGTCGGTGTGACTTGAGTCTCCCGTGCTCTCTCCATTCCTCTTCTCCCAGGAGCGCTCCTTGTCCTTTTTGGTCGTCTCGTCCTCCAGTTTCCTGTAGGTGTTCTCTGCGTCCTGGCGGTCCTTCCTCCTCCGTCGGTCCTCGTCCTGGCGTCTGGTGCGCTCCTTCTCCTTCTGCCCCCGCTCCCTCTCCATGTACTTCTCCTGCACCCTGTCTCGGTCCGCGTCCCGCTCCCGGAACTCCTTTCGTCCCTCTTCGTCAGCTCTGTTTGAGGCACAGCTCCGTACACGATCGTCCTTGTTTTCGTGGTTTTGGCGCTTCTTCAGGTCGGCGCTCCCCAAGGCTCTGGTGTCTGTCATCGGCTTCTCTGGTTTCTTGGGCCTCTCCTTGGGCTTCTCTGAATCGACAGAATCATCCCCTCTGTCAGGTTTACGCAGGAGCTTGATTTTTGGTTCTTCCCTCACCTGCTCTTTCTCCTTCTCCAGGGGTTTGTCGGCTTTCCTCAGTTTTTCAGCCTCCTTGCCCTTCCTCCTCTCCTCCTCCCTCCACTTCCGATGTTCCTCGTCCCTCAGACGCTTTCGCTCCAGCTCTCTCCTTCTCCTCTCCTCTTTCTTCTCCTCCCTGAGTCTCTGCTTGTTCTTCAGGAAGTCCAGGAGAGGAGTTGTCTTTTTAGCTCCAAGCTCCTTTGATTTTGCTTCAATTTCTTCCAACAGAGTCTCTGGATTAGATGTGATTTTTTCATCCTCTCCGTTATAATAGTCCAGGAATTTCTTGTAATCAGGATCTTCCTCTATGGTTCCACATTCAGCATCCCTCTTTTCACACCTTTTCTTTGAAACCTTTTGAAAAGGTGCAAACTCCACGATGGCAGGATACTCCTGTCCTTTGCTATCGATGAACACGTGTCCGTCAAATCGATCTCGGAAGAGGACAATATCCTCCTGGTTTTTGAAATTGATGTATGCCCTTGCAAATAGGTGGGGGTAGAGGCTGGTGTCATTGGCGAAAAATTCCAAGTAGTCCACTTCTGGAAGTGGCTCTAATTGTTCCTCCAGTTCCTCCTTGGTTAGACTTGGTGGCAAACGTCTTATCACAATCTTTGTCATCATGTCCTCTTTCTTTTCCTTTGGCCTCTCCGCCTTTTCTCCATCTTCGCATTTGATTTCCATTCCATTTTCTTCCTTTGGGCGAGTGTTTTCCTTGTCCTCTTTCATTTTGTTACCCAGTTAAATTACATTTGCTTCGACGCTTATGTGTTTACTTTTTTAGCAAGTTAGCTAGCTACTAGCGTAAACTATACACTTCCTCCCTCCACAGGCAACTGATGGGGTGCTGTCTGCTCCAATAGGGTCCAGCTGCAGTGCCGGAGAATCCTCTCACTGGGCAAGCCTGTGGCAGCCACGAACCTACCTAGTACGAACCTACTTTCTATAGAAGCAGCTCGGAGGTGCGCTGTTTTAAGTGAGCGTGTGTTATTGGACTGATTGACCGATTGATTGAAAACCCCACCAATGAGCATTGGCAAAGTTGAGCCTCTTTCCTGTGTGTATATAGATATATCACAAATGTTCTAGAATGTCCTATTATGACATCATACAACATTCTAGGACATCAGAACATTTGTGATGTCACAGTATGATGTCATAATAGACCATTTGTGATGTTAGAGTATGATGTCATAATAGAACATTCTAGAACATTTATGATGTCACAGTATGATGTCATAATACGACATTCTAGAACATTTGTTGAGAAAATCACCTCTACAGTAATTAGTCACGAATGGTTGAATATTGTTTAGACTCCTGAGGCTGACACAAATCCAAAAAATTATCCTTTGAAAAAGTGAACCAACTTAGAGGGTGCTTTGTATGGTAACGGTGGTGGGAGGGTAGGTGCACCACAGCCAAACACATCATTTCTACTTTCAAACAGTGCTCCAAGGATCCAGTTTATCACTTTAAACATTGTTTTACTTCCGGTTCCGGCTTCCGGTTTAGCGTTAGAATGGAGTAGGTCGCATGTGACACAGCTGCTCACCCGTTATTTTTTTTTTCGTTTTAAAAACATATTTATAAACCATTAATGCGTTTAAAACTTGACGCATATATCAACTGAGACTATCAACTAACTATATTGACCAAAATAATCGAGATGAAACCAAAGAAAACCACAACGAGTCCAAAAACAGTCGTAGAGGTCCTGCCGCAGGAATCAGGATTCGTACGGCAGACAGCAGAAAATATAGACTTGACAGTGGCCGCTTCAAGTTCAACCCCATCAAACCGAACATATCATCCGGAAAATGGAGGAAATGGGGAAGACAATGGAGAAGAGAATGGAGGAAATGGAGAAGATAATAACTCAAAAAGTAGATGCTATTAAAGAATCTATTGAAGGCAAAATTGATGCGCTGAGAGCGGACGCCGACGCACAGATTAAACGCACCGAGGCTCTGGAAACAGTAATGGAAGCCCACGAAAAAAATTTCGCTCGCATCTACAAAGAAGTAGAGGTTAACAACGTTAACCTAACTGCTGAGATGAAGGGAAACTACAAAGAAATCAATACGGAGCTCAGCGAAATAACGTTGGAGCTTAAGCGAATCAATGAATAACAGAAAGCCAAAATATTCGAGATGGAATATCAAAAACGCAAGCTGAATATTTGTATGGTCGGTCTGGACGAGTCAGTGAGATGTGCAAACTCTGAAGAATTACAGAATTACAGAATTAAGAAACACAGAATTACAGAAAATCTTGGGAACAGAGATCCTTCCTAAAATACCAGAGGTGGAACAGTGTTACAGATTGGGGACCCGCTCCATTGGCAATAACGCTAAGCCCAGAGTGATATTGGTTATCCTGCGCCAAGTCAAAATAAAAGAAATGATTATTCGTGAAACTCGCAGGATGAAAGGCAATCTGAAATACATGGATGTACCAATACACTGCTTTGAAGATTATTGTCGTGATGTAGTGGACCTGCGTGCCAAGTTCAAGACGGTGATGTCTCAACTATACCTGGAGAAATACAGACCCCTACTAACATACGCTGCAATACTTCGCATTGTCGATAAACAAGGAGCAAGGGTTTTCCTCAACTCGCCTGAAGATGCAGCCAAATACTTGTCTGCACAACACGCAGAATAGTGTATAAATGGCCTTTTAATCTCTGTTATGCAAGGTCACCATATAGTACAATCTTTAATGAACTGAGGATTTGGGACAGAGAGACCTACGTGCTCAGAGTTTTTGAATGCTTTCCCCGTCGGGTTTATATTATTGCGGACATATTGGATTCAAGATTGGAACACTCCAGAACATACTGGAACATTCAAACAATGTAAAAATGACATATTGGAATAATCTAGAACATCTAAGCATTCTTTGATATAGGGAACATTCTGGAATATCAGCAATACGTGGTCAGTCACTCTACCAGAAGCCCCTCGGGGGAATAATCAACAGTATCTAGATGCAGAACCACAGAACCATCATAGCCGGCCGGCTGAAAGATCACTCTACACAACGATCATCGCCCACCCCGGTCAGGGGAAATGCTGCTTATACGTATTTAAAAACTGTTTTTTATTAATGGGAAATATTTCCACTACTTCTCCAATTTATACTTTAGATGTTTAAGCATAGCAATGCTCTTTTAAGATCTAAGTTAATGTTCTCTTCCTTTTACTTGTTTTTTTTTCATCCGCTCTCTCTGATTTATTGAGGCTCTCTCTTCAGTTCAATACCTTCATATTATTCATGGGTTACTATAAATTACACAAGTTCATATAAAATGTAAGTGATTAGGGCATGACAATTGAAGCTTATTTTTGGTATTTATCTTTAGTTTTATCTCATTTAAATTTTTATTTTTACGGGAAAGTGGCCAAGCCACAGTCGACATTCTACTTATGGTAGAATTTAGAGTGTTAGATCCTATGGTATACATAGGAATGTTAAGGATAATTGGATCATTCTGGGATATCCGGTGGTGCAAGGGAGGGAGTCATACGCAAAGGTTGTGTTCATGGAACACAATCCTGTATGACTCTCGGTGGGAGGGAAGGGTAGGGGATTTTTATTTGTATATATGTATGTTTTTAAGCTCGGCTCTCAATGGGACCTCACTAGTGGGATGTATATCTATTATTGCCTCGCACTCTAGAAGCATTACCAAAAATTACAATGCAACATGTATAGACTATGGCTAGTTTGAATATAATGATATGGAACACCGGGGGAATAAATAACCAACTCAAACGCAAAAGCGTGCTCACACTGATGAAAAAAGAACATGTGGACATTGCTCTGCTAAGCGAAACGCACATTCTAGGGAAAGACATAGATAAATTAGCGGACAACACATACCATAATATCAGTCACTCTTCTATTGGTACGAGAACTCGGGGTGTAGCCATAGTCGTTAAACGTAAGTTGAATATTGTACTAAAGGGAGTATGGTCTGATGTAGAAGGTCGGATAACTATAGCTAAGATTGAACATAAGAACAGGAAAATAGCGTTGATAGCGGTATACGCCACAAATTTGTACGAAGAAGATTTCTTCACTACACTAACAATGCAATGTTAGACATTCCCGATTACTCATTTATAATAGGAGCAGATTTTAATGCCATCTGGAACCCAAGGATGGACAAATCTTACCTCGCCTTTTCCAGCGAACAAAAGAATTCATCGAAGGCATTAAAGGATTGGTCGAAGATTACAGGTGTAAATGATTTATGGCGGTTACTTAATCCCACGACCCGAAAGTACTCTTGTCGATCTGCGAGACATAATACACTATCCAGAATAGATTATGTCTTTGCATCACAGAGACTATTTGATAATTATGAAGTGGAAATGATACCCAACGCACTATCAGATCACTGTTATTTACTCCTTAAAGGTACATTTGGTATACTATCCTCCCGAGCCCCAAGATGGCGATTTAACTCGTTGCTGCTTAATAACAAGGAATTCATTACACAACTCAAAGAAGCTCTTATAGTATTCCAACGGGAGAATGCAAACTCGGTGCAAGACCCCAGAATAATATGGATGTTGGTAAAGGGAATGATCAAAGATTTCACGGATAGCTTTTCCTCCAAAATGCGCAAGAATCAATGCACAAAACTGGCTGAGCTGGAAACGCTTTACTCAACGTTATTTAATTCTCTAAAATACAACAACTCAACTCGACTAGAAAATCCAGTTAACGTACTAAAAATAGAGATCAATGCCATATACAGACAACAATCGGAAATACAAATACGCAGCACAAGACAACAGCAGTACTCCCATGGTTCCAAACCCAGCCACCTATTAGCCATGCGATTAAGAATTAATGCAACATTTGCAGATATAACTACCATTAGAGCACAACAAGTACTTGTAACAGATCCTGTAAAAATAAACGATACATTCAAAGTATTCTACTCCGACTTATATAAATCAGAAACGACCTTCGATCAAAACAAAATGGACACATTTCTTAATCAAATTATTCTCCCTAAACTTTCAGAGGATGACGCTAAACAGTTAGAAACACCGATCACACTAGAGGAACTCAAGAAGGCCATAACCGCAATGAAAAGTGGTAAGGCTCCTGGAAGAGACGGTTTCCCATCAGAAATGTACCTTTCTTGTTGGGACATAATTGGCCCCTTATTACTAAATATGATCTTATACTCAGTCAAGGAGGGGAACTTCCATAAGAATGACAATATTGCACTCATAACAGTCCTCCTTAAAAAAGACAAAGACCCCAACGAGTGCGGTAGTTATAGACCTTTAAGCCTCCTCGGAACAGATATCAAACTGTACTCTAAGGCAGTGGTTCCCAAAGTCGGGGTCGCGACCCAAGGGTGGGCCGCGAGCAGCCACGGATGGGCCGCGAGATGATTTAAAAAAAAAAAAATAATAATTTTTTTTTTTTTTTGTCAGGCCACTGAACTTAGAAGCAGGCCAGGACAGTGTTTCTAGTTGTATTCTAAAATTCTATTCTATTGTATTCTAAAATGTGACTATATGGTTTTATATTAACTTAATAAATAAACAAAAACGAAAAATCTACTTATTTCAACGAACATTTCAAACTAAATAACAGATTATGCACATAAAACGCTGAAAACAACAATAGTATTTTAATGAGGCTATTATTATTATTATTTTGCAACAAGTTAGCCCTCTCATAAATAGCACATATAAATGAATAACTAACTTGAACTAACTTAATAGGATTGAAGTGATATTTGGCTTAAAAAATCGGTCACCTGACAAAAAAAAAAAAAAAAAAAAAGCCAGACGATGTGCATTGGGCCGCGGCTCTCTGACGCCTTATTTTCTGGGCCCCGGCCTGAAAAGTTTGGGAACCCCTGCTCTAAGGTATTAGCCATCAGATTACAAAAGCATATGATGTCTTTAGTTCACCCGGACCAAACTGGCTTCATAGGAGGCCGCCTGATCACTGAAAACATAAGACGAATACTGCACGTACTTGATGCCGACAAGGAGGACACCATACCTAAGGCGATGCTGTCCCTGGATGCTATGAAAGCCTTTGACAGGCTGGAATGGTCGTATCTATGGGCAGTGCTAGAAAGGATGGGGTTAGGAAAAGGATTCATCGATATGATTAAAGTATTATACAAAGACCCATCGGCCATGATTACAACAGGCACAATCATCTCCAAAATCTTTCCGGTATCACGCTCTGCCAGACAGGGTTGTCCTCTTAGTCCCGGACTGTTCAATCTATCATTAGAGCCTTTAGCACAATATATAAGACAATCCCAATCCATAGAACCAATCGTAATCAAGGGCACACAACAAAAAATTTGTTTATATGCGGACAATGTAATATTGTTCATGCAAAACCCCAACACCACATTGCCTCATCTGCTCAAGTTGATTGAGGACTTTGGTGATTTATCGGGATTTATGATAAATTGGCCGAAGTCGGCTTTCCTTCCACTTAACACCCCTGCAAAAAAAGATACAACCCTCCCAGGAGAGATACCGATGGTAAAACATTTCAGATGCTTGGGAGTGGAAATATTCCCCACCATAAGACAAACGGTGAAGCACAACTACACAAAAATCCAAAACAAAATCAAAGACGACCTTGATAGATGGGCAAAACTTAAAAACACAGTACAAGCACGGATATCAATAGTTAAGATGGATGTACTACCTAAAATCAACTTCTTCAGTTCAATGCTACCGTTACCCCCTCCAGAGGGTTACTGGAAAAGATTACACTCCTCCACATACAAATTTATTTGGAATAACAAACCACCACGTATAAAAAGATCCACCGCACAGAGAAATAAAGCAGATGGTGGCATGGCATTTCCAGATTTTTTCCTATATTTTAAGGCGTACACATTAAGTCCATTGACAACATGGTTTGACTCCCAATCATTAGTATCCTGGAGAAAATTAGAAGAAAACATAGTAGCCCCACATAGACTGAAGGACATAGCATACACTAAACTACCAATCAAGCACTGTGAACGAAAATTTGGCCCCATAATTACTCATGCGATCCGGATATGGCGTGAATCACAAAAAAGAAATCCTAACCCACAAAAATGGCACAATCATACTCCCTTATTCAATAACAATGCACTCTTAATTGGAAAACGACCTATAAGATTCCCTATATGGGAAGAGCAAGGCATACACTCATTAAGGGATGTTTTTAACAAACAGGGTTTTTGTAGTGATAAAGAAATACGCAAAAAATTTAATCTCACCAAGTCCACATGGCTTATTTACAAACAGTTAGAGCTATGTTTGAAGTCTCACGGTGTTCCATTAGACAGACCAATTGAACACCACAGATACCACAAATTCTTCTACGAAAGAGAGACATCGAGAGGTTTTGTTTCAGAATTTTATCATCAATTACTAACGTCCTCGTATGAAACCCTCCAACTAGACTCTGTCTGGAGGAGGGATATACCAGACCTGGAAAATGACTTTGATTGGCAAGGAGCCTGGGCAAATGTCCGACTTACATCAAGGAACCCGGATCATCAACAAATCAATCTTAACTATATTCACAGGACATACTTGACTCCTATAAGACTGTGCCGAATGGGGCTTAAACAAGATTCCAAATGCACCCAATGTACAAATGGGGACGAAGGGACATTTATGCACATGTATTGGGACTGCTCACCAGTTAAGGCATTCTGGAAAGATGTGACCCAACAAATATCAAAACTTGTATATCTTGGAATATACCTGTACACCCCTCGGTATTACTATTGAATGATGTTTTTGAGTTTGCAGTGAATCCACAGCTAAAGAGATTGGTTTTATCGGGTATCACAGTAGCCAAAAAGCTGATCGCATCACGCTGGTTTCAACCGGAAAAAATGTGCCGTAAAGTTTGGTTTCTTACATATCTCGATGTAATTTACCATGAAATATCTACAGCAAGAATTCTGGGTCTCAATGAATCCAAAATGTCAATGTGGTTAGAAGTGGTGGAGAGAATAAAAGCTAGCTTATAATGGTAGTGTCTGGTTAGGTGCGAGGGATAGTGGAGGTACTTCTCAAGGTGGGGTCCGGGAGGGGGGGGTTCGAGCTGGAGCATATGTGTGTAGGTTTTTTAGATAACAGGTATTAGGGGTATATCTTATATAAGACAACTAACTAAAATGTGATCTCATTGGATGTGCCCTGACAATTAATGCTTGTATATCTTATCGTGTGTTGTCATGTTTGTTTATATGTTTTGTTTAAAAAATAATAAAAAAATAAAATACAAAAAAAAAACATTGTTTTACTAAAGATATATCATACAGCATTTGGACTTTTCAGAGGTTAATTTCCCCTCCCTAAAACAATTACCTGGTGCACCTTTAATGGATATGTGGTAGTAATACATATAACAGCATATTCACATTTATTAAATTTAATTTATTAAAACCACAGACTCACTGAAATGGGCAGACTCGAACAGGAATGTGTCTGTTTGACTCATCCACTGCCTGGACACATCTACTGACAAATATACTGCATGGGAAGAACTTCGTTTCGTCTTTGAATGAGTGATGCATGATTCATTTGTGATGAATTAATTTGGAATGACTGAGTGCTGACCCGAGGAGTGTTGATGAATCTTTGTTTCCTTTTATTCAAAAGTTCAAAGTGTCAAAGTACGCTTCAAGAGAGAAGATAATACAGCCATATTTACACGATACCCAACGAAGTCAAAGAGGCTATGCTCATACACAAGGAGGCAGAGTACTATAACAACCAGAGAACCTGTTAACAACTCTATTAATTTTTTTTTAACTAATTATTAAGGCTGTCAAAGTTAACGCGACATTAACGCGTTAACTCTAAATTCCTTTAATGACCTCGGGCCCCCGTGGTTTGGGAAATCCGGAAGCAATGCACTAACGTTGATGCCGCGGCAAATAATATTATCAACAAACCCATGTTAGCACAATGCCTAGACAGGACCCTATTTTGAATGGCAAGTTTAGCTTCAAAGCCATGCCAGATGGCTCTCTCGACAGGACAAAGGTCATTTGTATCTACTGTCGATGTGAGTTGAGTTACCACCGGAGTACGTCTAGTTTAAGATACCACTTGTATGCCAAACACAGTGCCATTGCAGATAGCCCTACCCCCGTTCCTCCTCGCTTGAGGCAAAAAACGCTGGGTGATAATATGCGGGGGAAACAGCTGGACAGCGCTACAAGCCGCAAGCTAACAACAGCGGTCGCTAAATGGGTGGCTACGGCTTGCAGGCCGATTAACATTGTGGAGGATGTCGGTCTGCGTGAAATCATACGCATCGCATCCAACGACTGGACTTATGAATTGCCTTGTAGAGCCACTACTACCAAGAAGATTGGCGGCTTGTATGAAAACGAGAGAGCCAAATTGGCGGAGGCATTGTGGATGACGAGCACAGTTGCGCTCACTGGAGATTATTGGACTTCACTCGCTAATCACAGTTACCTCGGGGTCACAGCGCATTATTTTGACGAGCAGTGGGGACTTCAGTCACATGCGTTGACTGTTATGAAGACAGAGGAGAGGCACTTTGCCAACACATGCGCGGAGCACTTCATGCAGGTAGCCCGAGAATGGAACATTGAAGATAAAGTCAGCGCACTGACCACCGACAGTGCACGCAACATGATAGCAGCGTCCAGCCGACTCCCGTTTGAGCACATGCCTTGCGCAGCACACCTCCTCCAACGAGCCATCACAGTGTCTCTACAAAACAGCCCATTTGATAATGCATTGGCAAAATGCAGAAAGGTAGTGGGCCATTTCAGACACAGCGCACCAAATTCAGCAGAGCTTGAGCAGCAGCAGGTTGCAAATGGAAAATCTAAAGAGGCACTCACACCAGACGTTTCAACGAGATGGAACAGCACCCTGGAGATGAACAGGCGGATTCTGAGGAATCAAGAACCACTGAGAGATGTCCTGGCCCTACATGCAACCAAGGTCACAATGCCAACAGCAGCTGAGCTGGATAAATTGCAGAAGTTGGAGACAGTACTGGAACCCTGCAGGTGAATTATTGATACTCTCATTGATACTATGTTTGTTTCTGACTCAAAGTGCGTGTGTGTGTGAGAGAGAGAGAGCTTGGAGAGAGTGTGTGTGTGTGAGTGTGAGAGAGCTGGGAGAGTGTGTGTGTGTGAGAGAGAGCTGGGAGAGTGTGTGTGTGTGTGTGTGTGTGTGAGAGAGCTGGGAGTGTGTGTGTGAGAGAGATACAGAAGGGGCAAGCTAGAAAGAGCTGGGAGTGTGTGAGAGAGAGAAAGAGGGGTGTGTGTGAGAGATAAAGAAGGGGCAAGAGAGAAAGAGCTGGGAGACTGTGTGTCAAGTCAGCTTTATTTTTATAGCACATTTACAATTACTAAAAGCCAACCAAAGTGCTTTACAAGTAGGACATGATAAACACATACAATGCAGTAACAAGTAAAATACACTAAACTTACAGAAAAGGGTATTGAACAAAGTGTGTGTGTGTGAGAGAGGGGGGGGGGGGGGGGTCCTCAGCTCTTGTGTGGGTGATGTAACAAGTTCCTAACTTTCTTTCCACTATTATTGCAGGTACATAACAGAACTTCTCGGAGGAGAGAAGTTTGTATCCTGCTCAGTGGTGCTGCCAGCCTTGTGCCATCTGTCACAAGTCATGGATGTCTCTGAGGATGGCCCAGCATATATGGTGAAATTCAAGGAGACCTTCACAGCAGACTTGAAGCAACGCAAGGACAAAACAAACATGACATGGCTGAGGGTTGCGACAGCTCTGGACCCTAGGTTTAAGGACCTCAAGTATTTGAGCAAAGCTGAGAGGGCTGAGGTGTGGCGTTCGATCAGTGCCTTGCTCAGGGAGTGGCCTGCACAGCAGGAACAACCAACGACGTCTGAGCCACCTAAGGGAAAAAAAAGATTAGCTCTGCTTGCTCCACAGTCTTCATCGGATGAAGAGGACTGCATTGAGAAATGTGTGGAGCGCTACAGGGCGGAGCCAACTATTGACACGGAGGACTGTCCGCAGCAGTGGTGGTCCAACCATGAAGGGGCACACAGCATGATGGCCTGCCTTGCACGCAAGTACTTGGCAACACCTGCCACCTCCGTGCCATGCAAGAGGTTGTTTTCACTGTCTGGGCATATTGTTTCAAAGAAGAGAGCCTCCCTGTCTTCTGAAAATGTCAACAGGCTTGTCTGTTTGAGCAACTGGCTCAGTGCAAAGAAATAATTACACACACACACACACACACACACACACACACACATTTGAATACTTTATTTGGTTCCACAAATTATATTACATAAACAGGGAATCAAATGTATCGGGGCCAAGCAGCACTGAACACTTAACGGACACATAGCACCTCCTTCTCCACGCGGCTAAGCTGCCAATAATAGCTGAGACAGAGCAATATTTGGCAATTTGTTTGTCTTTTGTCTTTGACATTGCAGCAATTCTCAGTCAGGGCTTGTTTAGTGTGGTAACGAGGCACATGTTTACCAAAAGCGTCCAGTGCATCTTATATCCCCACTTCACACACACACACACACACACACACATATCAATCAATAAATATATATATTCGGTTTAATCTGATCCTTTGTAACAGTTATGCTTAGCCCAGTTGTTGTTATAACTAAGTCTAGTGTATTCCCAAGCCTGTGAGTTGCATTTGTTATATGCTGTATTAGGTCAAAGCTATCCAGTAGATTTTTTTGTTCTATAGTTTTTGAGTGTTTTCTTATTAAAATGGATGTTCAAGTCTCCATTTCGGATCACCTTATCATATCCGGTAACACATAGTGAGATCAGTTCAGAGAGCTCCTGTATAAATATTGGTGAGTGTCTAGGCGGGCGGTATATTGTGACAATAATAGTTGATTCTGTTTTTAGTTCAATGGCAAGATATTCCATTGACATGAACTCGCCTAGTTCTGTGATTCTAAACAAGAGTTTTGAGGAGAAGATTGCTGCAACTCCTCCGCCTCATTTATTTTTTCTGGGTATTTGAAAAAAGTTATAGTCTGGTGCTGGTATGAGCTTAATATTCTTGGAGGCCATCAAGGCATGACGCATGTTTGCTGCTAGGAGCTTTGAACCTAAGCGATTTGGGAAGAAGCCATTTCTTTGAAAACGTTCTGGGTTATTCCAGAAAACATTGAAGTTGTCAATGAATTTCAGGCCGTGTACAAGACATGCAGCCCCTAACCATGAATTAAAATTTAGGAGTCGACTGAATGCTTCTTGTCCTCTGCGAAAGCATGCAATTGGTCCACTGATGGACACATCAGTGTCTATGTACACAGACTGATGTTTGTCTAGTGTGTTCATTAAACGTGTGAAATCGTCTTTCAAAGTCTCTGTGCCAGTCTTCTTTCGCAGGATGTCAAACGATCCAGAGTGAATGACAATTTTTGTTATTCCCGGTCTGATTAGTGTTGGAAGTATTTCGGCCAGCTCTTTCACAGATGTATTGTCTAGACAGATATTTTCTGTGTTTGCCATCTCCACATACCTTGTTGTGGAATCTCCAATCAGTATGCAGTCTATTTTCTGTGTGAGGTTAGCATTTTTCTTTCCAACAGTTTTGGGGCCGTTTGTTTTTGGGCTAGGCCTAGTCTGCCGGTTCTTTCCACAGTCCTGTAGCCTTGGTGAAGCCTCGTTAGCCTTCTCAATAGCCGGCATGTTAACGCTGGTCCCGTACCTTCGGCGTTGGCTACCGCGACGTTCTCCTCGGCGCATTATAGTCTTCGCTGTTAGCCGTTCGCTCGGTCTGGGTCGTGTTTGCTAGCCGTGTCGCTCGTGGCTCTGTTTTCCTCGTCGTCTCGTCGTTAGCATGTGCTCCGATGTGCCGGCTGTTAGCTTCGCTAGCATTAGCGTGAGCTCCGGCATGCCAGCTGTTTGCTTCGCTAGTGTTAGCGTGAGCTCCGGTATTCTTGCTATTAGTGTCGTTAGCGTGAGCTCCGTTACGCTCGCTGTTTGCTTCGTTAGCGTTGTTAGCCACGCTTCTATGTCTCTTTGCTTTGGGTGTTGATATGCGTGTTTCCGAGAGTAGGTTGAAACTATTTCCTGGCGGTACCGGGGGTGAGGTCCTGGTTCGTTTATTTCTCCTTTTATCCTTGACGGTGGTCCACTGCTTTGGTTTAGCTCCTTGGTTGTGCCAAGGACCGTCTTTTGGGTGGTGCTGTTCTGTAGCTACTAGCATAGGCCAGGTCTCAATCATGGTATTGTTGGCTATATTTGTAGTAGCTTCAAAAATAGAGTCAAGGAGTTGCTCATCCTGCTGTATTTGGTACAGGGTAGAAACCCGAGCCTCCAGCTCTACAATCCTCATACTCATCTTCAAGCAGTTAGTACATTCTGTGGGAGAGCCGAGTCCCGGCATCTTCCCTTATTTCCTGTCTTTTCAGGTTAGGCTAAGCTGAAGCTAAGCTAGGTACTTAGCTGGTGGTGGTGGTGGTGATGATGATGATGATGATGGTGGTGATGATGGTGGTGGTGATGGTGGTGATGGTGGTGGTGGTGGTGATGGTGGGTCACTCACTGCACAACCGGGGTCTTTATGAAATATCATACAGGAGAGCTGTCCGTCGCTCTCTCCTAAACGGGGCAGCTTCCGTCGCCCCGGAGATGTCCGTTTCTCTCCCCTACACGGGGCAGTTCCGTTGCCCTGGAGCTGTGCTATTACTCACACGACCAAAACCACTGTCGTCTTCCGTCTCGTTAAAACTCAAAATAACAAGGAAAACCTTCCTCGTCTTTCATAAATATCCTTGCCTTCCGACATAGTCCTTTGTGTGTAGCTGATAAGACGGCTCGCTATTCCTCTCACGGAGAATCTTGCTACTCGTCCTTTCGACTGTGGTAAAAAATCTGAATAGATAAGAAAATTCACAGTTCTGGAGAAGTACCATAGGAACTGGGAGTTAACATACAGAGTAATTAAAGTTGAAAGGGCTATGACGTTACAAACGGGCGAAATAACATTATACATTATGCTCCGCGAAATAACATTATACACTCTGCTGCCGCGTTCGCTGCGCGCTTCATTCATTTAATTTGGGACCTTGCAGGGACCTCTGCTGCCGCGTTCGCGGCAAAAGGGGGCGGGGGGTCGTGGCCAATCAGAGAAAAGCTGAACACAAGTAGGTTGCCTTTAATATTCACGCGTCCTGTGCCTTGCTGTTTCCAAACCAGGCAGTGATGTTTCCAGTCAAGATGCTCTACAGCTCTGGAGTAGAAGGACTGAGTATCTTCCCCGATACTCTGAACTTCCTTAACTGTCTCAGGTGATAGAGGCGCTGTTTCGCCTTTTTTTTTTTTACCACAGAGTCTATGTGTGTTCACACTGTTGTCCATGTCAGGTCCTCTGTGATGTGGACTCCCAGGTACTTGAAACTGCTCACCCTGTCCACAATAGCCCCATTTATCCACAGTGGCGTGTGTGTCCCCTGCTGTATTCTCCTAAAATCCACGATCAGCTCCTTGGTTTTACCAATGTTCAGAAGTAGGCTGTTATCCTGGCACCAGCGTGCCAGTTCATCAACCTCCTCCCGGTAGGCCTTCTCGTCATTGTTAGAGATCAGCCGTGACGTCAGCAAATTTCACTATGGAGTTGGAGCTGTCATGTGTGTACAGTGAATACAGCAGGGGGCTTAGAACACAGCCCTGGGGGGACCTGATACTCAGGGTGATTGTGCTGGAGGTATGGCCCCCCACTCTGACCGCCTGGGGCCTGTCACTCAGAAAGTCCAGGATCCAGGCGCTCATGGCGGACCTCAGACCCAGATCGATCAGCTTGTCAACCAGTCTGGTGGGGACTATGGTGTTGAAAGCTGAACTATAGTCAATTAACAGCAATCTCACATAGCCCCCCTTCTGACTGTCAAGGTGAGAAAGGGTGTTGTGTAGTACCTGGGAGACTGCGTCGTCAGTGGACCTGTTTGTCCTGTATGCAAACTGCAATGGGTCCATGTTACTAGGAAGGGAGGCCCAGATGTGATCCTTGACCAGCCTCTCAAAGCATTTCATGACCACAGAGGTGAGTGCCACCGGTCTATAGTCATTTAGGCCTGCTGGGAAGGAGTTTTTTGGTACAGGGATTATAGTGGACACCTTGAAGCAGGCAGGGACCACGGACTCAGCCAGGGATAGATTGAATATAGTTGTGAACACCAGGGCCAGCTGATTTGCACATGACTTGAGTATTCGTCCTGTTATCCCATCTGGGCCTGCAGCTTTCCTAGTATTTACACCTATAAACGCTCTTCTCGCGCTGTGTTCTGTCAATGAGAGAGTGTGTTCCAGCAGATGAACCCCCCCTGCCGCAGCAGCCGGCGCGTTAGTGATGTCACCAGCCGGTGAGCTAACATCGCCACTGCTCGCCCCCAACCTGGTGTAAAAGGAGTTGAGTTCATCCTCCAGAGAGGCATCGGCACTCACGATTGAGGAGGGGCTGACTTTATAATCGTTATTGTTCGTACTCCCCGCCATTTACCTCTTGTGTCGTTCTGGGCCATCTGTGTCGCCATCTTATTCGCATATTGCCGTTTGGCAGCCCGCACCTCTTTGCATAACCTATAAGCTGTTGCCTTGTACTCGTCCATATTTCCTGATGCTCGGCCCGAGTTGTAAGCAGCGGTGCGAGCATTCAGGGCCACTCGGATGGAGTTGTCGACCCATGGTTTCTGGTTTGGAAAGTCTTCGTGGGGATGATAGTGTCAGCTAACGTTGCTATAAAGCTGACCACAGCATCCGCATATTCACTGACGTCACTGGAGCTCGACCGGAGTATGTCCCAGTCAACGTCATCCAGTGTGTCTTGTAATGTGGCCTCTGAGCTCTCGGACCACTGCTTGGTAACTTCCTTGAAAAAGCACAGATCGCTCAGAAGTGGAGGCAGCATTAAGAGCCATTTAGAGGAGATGAAACGCCCCGTCAGGAGGAGGAGGAGGGGGTTTTTCCCCTCAGGGACCCAGACACCAAAAAGTTTGCACTGATCATTAGAGCAGGCTGAATCACAGAGACCAACTCACCGGAGATCTTGCCTTTATCTGGAAGTTGATTACGCTTAAGTGTGTCTGGCACACCTTAAGGGGAAGTCTGATACGTTACTTATTTCAAATGATCTCTCTCTTTCTCTCTCTCTCTCTCTCGTATCCTGGCAACCACAAAGCTTTGCAACAAAAGGTCAACCCAGACACAAAGGAGTGACTCACTAACATAAATTGTCCTATCAATACTTTTGCCGCAGAAGTACAGGCTGCGACAGACGCCGGCTTGCTTTATGAACGCCATAAACCATGTGAGTCGAGGTCCTCCCTGGTGTGTGACAAACATGTCCCCTTAGCATGGTGTCGTATTTTACAGTTTGCTGTATCACGAACGTCACGTTTCAGGTAGCAATTAAACAGAACCTGTGAGAGCTGACAGAGACAGGTTCACAGACTAGTACTACTTTCAAATCTGCTATACCGTAAGCAGGGGCGTAGCTGGGGGGAGTAGCTTAGGATGATTCCAAGGGCCCAGCACTGGGGGGGGGGGGGGCCCAAAAAGTTTTTTTTTTTTTTTTTACTAGACATCACTCAGGTGTATTATTGATGCTCTCATTGATACTATGTTTGTTTCTGAAGTGTGTGTGTGTGTGTGTGTGTGTGTGTGTGTGTGTGTGTGTGTGTGTGTGAGATATATAGAGAGAGAGGGGGGGCTTTGGTAGACTATTGCATTGGTCCATTCATTGAAGATGAACGCAATGCGACATCCTTTACTAGGCTCACCCACCAACAGTGCAGGTGCTGAACTGCTGATCCGAATGTATAGGTAAAAACCATATTATGCGTTTTCATCAATAAAAAAATGGCAAAAAAAAATTCCGCTCGCATTCACTGGGGGCCTACAAATACATTCTTTCATGGGGCCCAGAATCTGGAGCTACACCCCTGACCGTAAGTATCTCAAGTCAATCCCCTTGGGGACATTCAAGTGTCATAGCAGCATGGGGGGGTACAGGTATAGGGTAAGTACAGTAGAAATAATAACATAGAACAAAGTGCAATATAATAATGACAAGAGTGACCAACATTTTCCAAAGAGTTCTCTTGGAAGACTTATCTTGGAACCGACTGAGACAGAATCAATGACAAGTTCACTCTGAGTCCCCAACGTGCTGGTAATATGTCTTAAGTGGCTCAAGTGGTTTATGTTTAGTTTTGTTTTAGTTTCCTTTTTGTATCATATTTTGGCTCTTGGTGTTTCGACGAAATAAAGAAACATTGTTTTGTTGAGAAAGAGCAACTACCGTCTCCGCACCTTTTTCCTATCCTGCATTTGGGTCCAACATACCGGTCTGAACCGTAACAACTGTATGTTCATGGTTAGCAAGCAAATGGCAAATTCCCCTTTTTTTTTTTGCTTGTCCTTCCTAATTATCTAGAAGTCAATAATAGCTTTTGTACACTTTCAAAATGTTTATAGCCTTTCTCTTTGTGGGAGAAGCTCATTTGTATTCTGACGGCTGGCTCCTCCACCCTGCACCAGATATCGCGGAGTGAAGCAAATTGCAAAGCATACAACTCTCCTTTCTAATGAAAAGAAAGGGCCTGAATGAATGCAAATGAGATAATCACGCCGCCGAAGTTCAGGTTCTCGCAGTAACGTCAACTTATCGTCGTGTCCGAGAGAGAGTGAGGTGGACAACACTGAGATCCCCTCTCCCTCTACAAATTAAATCTCCGCTGGCGGCTAGGTGGTGTAGTGGGAAAGGCGCTCGCCACCAATGCAGGAGACGCTGGGTTTGAGCCCAGCTCTCCGCATTGCTATCAGCTTGGCTGGTCGTTCATACTAATACAATTGGCAGTATTAGGGGGTGGGAAGCTGATGGGTGGGGATCGGACGTTGTGGACAGCGACTCCTACAGGTCGTTTGGTGCGCCTGCGCAGTAGAATCAGGAAGTGACGGGGGCGGCGTGTTCCTCCCACGCAGACCCCCGACGCTGAGAGATCGTGCTGTGCAGGTGAAAAGATGCGACGGCTGCTTCCTCGAGTACCGGAGGGGACACGTGATGTAAGGCTTCGTCCACATTGCAGCCGGCTTGTGGGAGGCATGGCCTAACAGCGTTCGAGACAGGGGAGGGTAGAATTGGATGATACGAAATTGGGATGGGAGAAAAATAGAAAATGGGAGAAAAAGTTGATGAGCGACCTGGAGAAATTAATTTCGACCCGCCGTTACATCTCCTCTCATCTCGTTTATGAGGGGAATGTATTGTGTCACGTAGCCTGCTGTATGTCGATTAATTTCCTTGAGTGCCACCTACGGCTAATCTCGTGTTTACGATAGTTACGTTGAAAGCCACTCACGAGATTTCTCGGATTTTTTTATTTCTTTTTTTAGCGATCTGAAATCATATTGCATCACGCCAGCCTACCCTACCCAAGGGCCGCCGGCGATCAGATGTGAAAAAAGCGCCCCCTATCGTCTCCCAGATGACATCAGGGATTTTGGAATGGACTCAATGAAAATGGAATTTTTTTTATTCCAGTCCACATTTTCCAGTCCACTGATGCAGCCGGGGTTACCAGAGTTCATTCTGGATCCTCTGAGCGCCGCGGATCACGAGTTCTACTGTATACACGTTAGATCTATACACTTATCGATTTTTTCTAATGGTGATCAGGAATTGGAATATACCAGTTGGATACCATCTGATGTCAGGTAAGGAATCTATGTTATCAGTGTTAGGATAATCAGACTCGTTTTGATGAAGATATACGCTTTTTTCTGATATGTGCTCCAGCGGTTTCACTGTAAAATCCATGAGGAAATGAAAACGGCTATTATCGGCGTGCGCCTCGAATGTGCGTGCGTGCACGTATACTATTGATCATCTAGCGTTTATTTGAAAACGATTCATAAATAGGCAGACAAATATCAACGTTCTGGAATATTCCAGTAAAAGGCGATTATCACAGAATGGGCTGTTTTTTTACCTCAAAACGGGTGCTTTTCAAAATGCTCTCAAACGGAAATGAAGCGATAAAAAACCAATCTGCCTTGACAGCACTGACTGGAAAATGATTCTTTGATAAGCGACGGGCAGATTACACATATAGATACATTATTTAAAACATAGATTAGGCAATATTAACGTTAACATTGGCGCCGATGGTGGCATTCAAGCACTAAGAACTGAGCTTTTACTTATCTGCTCTTCCTATCCTACGACCTCTAGCCCCCACGCGCACACATATACACATATACATATACACAGGGCCTGAATGAATGCAAATGAGATAATTACGCCGCCGAAGTTCAGGTTCTCTCCGTAACGTCAAGTTCTCGTTGTGTCCGAGAGAGAGTGAGGAGCTTATATCCCCAGGCCATCAGGATGCTCAATGACAATGACTCTATGTAACAACCCATCATCTACACTCACAGCACACACATCCACACTCACTTTAAGAATACAAAAGTAAAAAAAAAAAAAAAAAAATGGTTTAAGAGAATCTCAAATACATTCTTTTATTTTTTGTAGGCCTATAGTTAATTTTCTTTTACAGTTTTTGTATTTTTCTGACATGGGGGCTCAACAATAAATGACAATCAGAAATGTCAAGTTGCATGTTGTTATTCTAACCAGCTTAGTTCTGTTGCATTTCCAATTTATTTATTTAAATTATAAATTTATCAGGGATCGATAAGGGAATCGATAAAGAATCGGATCGATAAGCAGAATCGATGATGGAACTGTATCGATAAAATCTTATCAATTCCCATCCCTACACAAGATATATGACATCATGACATTTATGGCATAGGGACATACAGGTATATAGTATTGTTACATTTGTGACATATATGATATGCAAATATACAGGTACGTACCTCGGTTTTGAAGTCAAGGTTCGGTACAGGTGTTTGGTACAGTGGGAGAAAGTTTGGCTTTCCATGTTCCACTCAGGGGTGATGTACAGTAGTCTGCAGTAACTAATTGTACTTGTAGGGCTATCAACAAATATTCTATATTGAAATTAATAATCGACTTGTACATTTTAAATAATGTAGTGGCCGACTGTCATTCCTGGGTGTGCTGACAGCGTCCACGATGCACCCGCAATAACTTTTTTACTCAGTACCAAAGTTGGATGAAAGTGGAAGTGGATGAAAGTGGATGTTAAATGAGTTGAATGTCCCGAGTTGTTGCTGGCACGGTTTACAGGGTTTTATTGTTGTCCAAAGGTGAATGATAGTGAATGATGATGAACAGAACAGTTGTCAATTGTTTGTTTACGGATAAGCAGTTCCAACAGTGAGACAGGTTTGAAAGTGAATCCTCCGCAGGTGCATGGGATTACAGTGATCACCTAGGATACTTATAGAAGTGGGGCTATAATGGAGGTGGTGAGCCCCCTAGTGTTCAAACATAAATAAGACACTATAGTCTACTCTAAACGATATGATATTCTGATATTCTAGCAATAAAAATCCACCAAGTCGGTTTCTGCTTCTACAAATAATAAGAATTATATTAGATTGTGAAAAAAACAGCCCCCGGTGGGCGGTCCTTAGTGGTTAACATACCGTTGTATTTGTTCGGTACACTACACAGCCGTTCGGTACGGTATGGTACACACTGAAACGGTTCGGTACGGATACATGTACCTTTACACCCCTAGTGTCTAGACGCCGGACTGTTCCCAGACCAGGACAGACTTATGGGGATGTGAACGCTTCTCGGAGGCCTTTGCTCGCTGCGGCACGTCTCAGATCTCACTCACTGCCCACTGTCCAGACTCCAGACTGAATCACAAGTTCACAACACACAGCTTCGAACATGTTGCAAACTGTGGCTAAGGAAAAAACTGGCATCGCCGCGTCGGCCAATCAGAGAGCGTCTCCGCGAAATGCGGCTATGGAAATTCTAGACGGAAATTCTAAACGCTTGACTAGACCGCTTCAAATCGCGCCCGGATTCCAACATAATAGTCATATTTCAATGCACAACGCGTTACGCACTGATTGGCTGTGACGGATACAGCGATCGAACAGTGACGCGCACTCAGAGCGCTATCGCGTCTAGCCCGGGCCGAGAAATACAAACAAATAAAAAAATTTAAAAAGTGAGTCACTTCCTGTTCCTGAAAACGAGTATTTTTTTATTTTATATAGTAACGTTATATTGTGCATTGGAAACACAAACATACTTAAAATGAGTAAATATTATTCATTTTAAACATGTTTATATTATTTATAGGGCTATAAAACAAAAAACAAAAAGATACTTTTTCTTGTTGGCCTGAAGGGGGGGCGGCGCCCGTGCGCCCCTAGTGGCAGAGCCGCCACTGGTGGTTTGGTGTAAATGGTAAATGGTGCCTTTTTTTTTTTACATCAGTGGCGGCTGGTCACTAGAGGGCGATATGGTGCCGCAACCCCTGGTGGAAAGCGGTTTGGGATTTTTCTATAATAGTAGATTTCGACCGCAAATAATATATATATATTTTTTTAAATAAATAATAATGACTAATTCTAAGTATGTTTGTGTTTAAAATGCACGATAACATGTAATATATCAAATATAAATCATTGTGTGTGCTTCCTGTTCATCCCCTCTCTCTTCTGGGGCAATAGAAACATCGCCCACTGACTCCCAGTCAGTGTGCAACACAGCCAATTGAAAAATGCACATAGCAACATAAATGCACGTAGCAACGTACATTTTGCCAATCAGCGTCTTCAAATATGATGGACCACAAACCTTCTGGAAGGGCGCAACGACAGCTCTTCCAATTCGTACGGCGATGTTCTACCGGCAGCAAAAAAAGTGAGTCTCTCAGCCTCTGCGTTATGATATTATGATATGAAAATGTAATTGTAGTGCTGTCAGACCCGGATACTGGTCTAAAATAAAACTTTTACTCTGAGAAATTGTATTAGAATAAAATAATATAATTTTCTAATATTTTGGAGCAGAAAATATAGCAATTTTTTTTGCTCGTTATCAAGGGTGCCAATCATTTTTGCCTGAAATAAATAGTCTTTTCCCTTTATTTTCTTCTCTGAGTGCTTCGTTTACATGTTAAAATCACAACGATTTTCTTACGGGGGACAATGCCCCCACAAACCCCTACAGGGGTTTGGTTTACAAACATGTCACCTCTTTCACCTCACCTCAGTTTGCAGGTCTGGTTATATACTGTAGTTACTGAAATTTTGTTCCTCACATTTTACCCATTCACTCACACATTCACACACAGACGGCAGAGGCTACCATGCAAGGTGCCGACCTGCTCATCGGGAGCAGTTAGGGGTTAAAGTGGAGATGAAGCAGTGAACAATGTGATCCTAGTTTGTTTGTTGTGTACCTTGTGTAAGACAGGGTCCTATAATAAAATGTGAAATCCTGCTTATTTGTCTGAAAAATCAAATATAATTTCTCTGTTTTCGCCATGGGCGGCGCCATTTTGTTGCTGACGTCACAGTGTTGGTTTGGTGTATACACTGTGGGTTAGCTGCATAGTAAACATGGACTGTCGGGTCAGTCAAATGTTGCCTACCAAACAACGGGACCACGTGGTTCTTTTTGTATTGCTTCTGGCTGTTCAAACTAATTTACCGTGTGAAAGAGAGAGGAAAGTTGGTTAATTTCCACAAACTACCAGTTTGGCTGGCTGCACTCAGGCGGCGCGATCAGCCTGTTGGACAGGGAATGAAGATCTCCAGCGAACACTTCATTGCCTCGGATTATGTTGTTGTTGTTGTTGTTGTTGTTGTTGTTGTTGTCCAGAAGACCACTAATCAGCTGAAGCCTGATGCGGTTCCCTCGGTCTTCGACAGACAGACCGGCGCAGGGCCAGGCAGTTCAGCGTCGGGACCATTTAGCCTGCTGGCTACATAGCTCCACTTCTACCAGCGTCGGGACCATTTAGCCTGCTGGCTACATAGCTCCACTATTACCAGCGTCGGGACCATTTAGCATGCTGGCTACATAGCTCCAGTTCAACCAGCGTCGGGACCATTTAGCCTGCTGGCTACATAACTCCAGTTCAACCAGCGTCGGGACCATTTTGCCTGCTGGCTACATAGCTCCACTACTACCAGCCGGGTACCGGTGTTAGCTCCCGGGAGCTAGTTAGCACCAGCCGGGAGCGATGCACCACCCGGGAGCGATGGCTAGCTAGCTAGTGCATCGCTCCCGGCTGGTGCTAACTAGCTAGCCATTGCTCCCGGGCTGGTGCTAACTAGCTAGCCATCGCTCCCGGGTGGTGCATCGCTCCCGGCTGGTGCTAACTAGCTAGCCATCGCTCCCGGGTTGTGCATCGCTCCCGGCTGGTGCTAACTAGCTAGCCATCGCTCCCGGGAGCTAACGCCGGTACCCGGCTGGTAGAAGTGGAGCTATGTAGCCAGCAGGCTAAATGGTTCCGACGCTGCTTGAACTGGAGCTATGTAGCCAGCAGGCTGAGCTATGTAGCCAGCAGGCTAAATGGTCCCGACGCTGGTAGTAGTGGAGCTATGTAGCCAGCAGGCTAAATTGTCCCGACGCTGGTAGAAGTGGAGCTATGTAGCCAGCAGGCTAAATGGTCCCGACGCTGAACTGACTGGCCCTGCGCCGGTCTGTCTGTCTGTCGAAGACCGAGGGAACCGCATCAGGCTTCAGCTGATTAGTGGTCTTCTGGACAACAACAACAACAACAACAACATAATCCGAGGCAATGAAGTGTTCGCTGGAGATCTTCATTCCCTGTCCAACAGGCTGATCACGCCGCCTGAGTGCAGCCAGCCTGAGCCAACGTGCCAACAACACTGTTTTTTTCACTGGTAGTTTGTGGAAATTAACCAACTTTCCTCTCTCTTTCACACGGTAAATTAGTTTGAACAGCCAGGAGCAATACAAAAAGAACCACTGCGGTCCCGTTGTTTGGTAGGCAACATTTGACTGACCTGACAGTCCATGTTTACTATGCAGCTAACCCACAGTGTATACACCATACCAACACCGTGACGTCAGCAACAAAATGGCGGTGCACATGTTCATAAATGCTACATAAATGGACATTACAAATCGTTTCTTCTTAGAAACGCCTTATTTTTATAATGTGATTTTTTCTGTGCTTTATCTAAATACTAATTTGATGCTATGATGACTGTGTTTATCGCTATGCTTCATCTCCCCTTTAAGTGTTTACACAAGGACACTTTGACACGCTGCCCGGGAGGAGTGGGAATCGAACTGGGAACCTTCCGATCACCAGACGACCGCTCTACCTCCCGGGCCACTGTCGCCCCTGTGTATGGCTTGTTGGCTTGGCTTTGCCTGGCTTAATTTGGTTTGGTTTAGTGTGGTTTGGTTTGGTTTGGTTTGGGTTGGATTTGGTGTGGTTTGGTTTGGGCTGTATGCTCTGTAGTTCCTTCATTTGTACCGTTATAGTCAACACAACCGGGTTTAAAACGTTCACACTATCACCAGAAACAAACTCAAACAAACAACTTTCTTATGATATAGAAAAATATAGCATTGAATAGAGTAAATGCAATTATTATTATTATTATTATTATTATTATTATTATTATTATTATTATTATGACACATTATCTTTGCTTTGAATAATATGTACAGGTTGTACTCAAGGAACTCAAATCAAATATGAATGATACAACTTTCTTTCTTTACAACCAAATGTACCGCTCAAAATAACAGCGTCTAATGCTGCATATACATTAGTATTAATAGTGTTTAGTAACAGTGCTAACGCTAACCACGTCAGACACCCATGGCTATGCTGCTTCAAATTGTTTATATGTTTGTGTGTGACGTCAATGACACAGGTATAAATCACAACACCTTCATTGTGCAGTGGTGAAAATCGTGTTGGTTCATAATGCATGCATTTAACCTTTTGTAAAAGGGCATCGCTGCCTTAAGCTCAATATAACATAACCTTTAAGAGATATTCAAACACCACTTTATTTGTATTGCATTTTCTTTACATTTAGAATGACATTTGCCAACAATAATGAAAACTGATGCTATGTGCATTTGAAACTTGTACATACACTTCTAAACTATTTTCTCATCGTTTTCTTTACTAAATTTTTCTTAGTTGTTATGTACATAACAAACTGGGAAAGTTTCATAGTGATATCTATCCAAATATATTTTTGCCTATTCACCAAGGCTGTCTCACCTGATTGACTTGATTTCGGCAACAACAGATGTGATTGGAGGATCAAGGAAAGAGGACGGGGGTTTGAGCTATAGATCAATGTGACATGTTTCATTATTTTCTCTCCCTCCGTCCTTATTGATGCATTACCCATGAGTACTGGATGGCATTTTATGAGAAACTGAGTCATAGAACTCCCGAATTGGACCAATTGAAAGCAAGGGAAGGAAATAACATTAACGATTTAGTTTTTGTCTTGTAGTGATAAGAAAAAGCAGCAACATGTGTCACTGGTTGGTGTAAGGCAAGGGTAGGGCGAGAATAGTTTGAAGATGAATGAATGACTTTATTTGACAATAAATAAAATAACATGTGAGAGAAGCACAGTCTGGAAAATGCTGCCAAGGATAGACACAAAAAAGCTCAGAGCTGATTTACATTGTGGTCCTTGTAGGGGGGTAGGGGAAGGAAATGTTCAGACATGCATCATACAGACATCATAAAGACACATGACATCACAACACATCAGATATACATAACATAGACACATACAAACATGTAGAGGTGCCTTTAGCTGAATATCTAGATTAATTATAGTCCCTTTTGAGCCATGTCTTTAGGCTGGACTTACTTGAATCTAACAGCACTGTTCACTATTTCCAGGTCACTGGGTAGACTGTTCCAAAAGACAGCTGCAGAATATAAAGTTCCCCATACAACTCCTGAATCTGACTGGCACAAAGTAAGTTGAGCTACGCCTTGTTGAATAAGCATGGGTGTTCCTGACACGGCTGAAGTAGTCATTGATGTACACTGGCACTACCGCGTGCACGATTAGGTGAACTAGGCACATCCCTATTTGGTTGACTCTGTCTTCCACCTTTAGCCATCTCATGCTCTCAAAATGTGATGGGTCAAGGTGGGTTCGGGCAGGTAGTCTTAGTATTACCCTGACTAGCTTGTTTTGTGATGTCTGTAGTTTTATTTTCTGACTTTTGGGGGTGCTGTTGAACCAGGAGCAACACGAATAGTCATAGTGCCACTGTATAAGTGCTACAGCAAGTATTTTCATCACGGACTGATCTATAAACTGGGAGATTCGGGCTAGGTACCTAGTCCTGTTGTTGATAAGATTATAGTCTGCGCTAGGGATGAGCACTAATAAACCCCCCCCCCCCCCCCATGTTAACACATTGAGTGCCACGCCCCTTCTGGGAAGTGACCACTTCCGTGCCGCCCATTAAACCCATGTAAACGTAGTTGTAGTTTGTAGAACTAAACCTATATTTTATATTATCGCTATGGGTCTAATAACGCTGTCGAGTCTCATTGAGCTACTTCTGGTCAACGTGCAAAAAACAGATTCTTTTTTCATCCGTACATCGGTACATTTCCATTTGATACCGTTTTGAATATGAACATAGTCCGGCCGCTTCTGAGCAATTCCAGGGAAAAGACACGAAAACAGCGTTTTTGTGTAATTCAATAAACAAGTGTGGTAACATTGACTGTGTATTTCATAACTAATATGTGTGTATAAATTAGAAAACCAAAATGCAAGAAGCCTGGTGTTGCTGAAGTTTGATACAAGCCCAGTTATAAAAAAGGATAATTTAGTGGCGGGGGACTTGTTTATATGTTTTTTTTAATGATTAAATGACTCTGTTTACAATAATTGGATGTATGTTTTTTATGACTGTGGGATTGCTTTCATTCCATGGTTTCTCTGTGTTTGGCTGTTGACTGAAACAGGCAACTGTATGTTAATTCGACTCTGGGGGAGGGTTTAGTCTTCCCCAGGGGCTGTAGGAATGTGTGATCAATTCAACCCTGAGGGCGGCTTGCCTTTGGGGGATTAAATGTGTGTATAACCCTTTGATGATTTACAGGGGGCCTATATTCACGGAGGGAGTAGATAGGGCCTTTATGACAAGGGGGGTTTATGCTAAGGGGGGTCAGTATGCTCAGGTCACGGGATGCTCAAGGGGGGATGGTAAACCTGTTGTTTATAAACCTGTTGTTACACCCAGAGAAGGGACCTAGTCTATCTTTACAACAGGAAGACAGGTCAAGAGTGGTAATTGGAGAGTGCGGTGGGGAGAAGAGATAACAGTGGAGGTATTTTTACACCAGGGCTGTGAACCATGATCAAAGGCAGCGTGAGGGAGATAGAAAATGGCAGGAAGTGGAGAAAGGGGGGCTAATACAGGAGACAGTTGGTGAGTGAGTGAGAAAATCAATGGGCAGTCCTCAGACGCGGTTATTATGTTGAGTGGCGGACTATTTGGTGAGGGAATAATTTGAAGCGGTCTGTGCACTGGACGGCATGGATAGGTTCTAAATTTAAGATGGGTCCATCTTTGAAGTGAGGGTAGGAGTGCAGATGTAAGTGTAGATTGGATTAGCCTGAAGTGAAGTTGAGAGCAGGGACGTTGAGAGCAGGAGAGTTGAGAGAAGGGAGGAAGAAACAACTAACAATTGAATGATGATTAATGAGTTATGTTGTGTTGTGGTTGAGTGATGTATGTTGAATGACTTGAGTTTTTGTTTGCATGAGTGAAACAAGCGTGAACGATTTTGTCTTTGAGTGTTTACCTAGTAATGTGAGGATGATTTGAGTGGAGTGTCTGTGTGTGTCTGTCTGTCTTTTGATTTCAGTGAATGATTGAGGCTGTTGATGGCAGGTCGTAACATGGTTCTGTTATCTGGTTAAAGCCTAACAATAGCATACCAAGCTCACTACAGGAGGTTAGATCTTGTGTCAGGATCAAATGTCAGCTGGGTGAGCCAGCAGACCACTTTTAGTATAAGCCACATCTAGGTAAAATAAAACAATAACGATGTTAATGAGTAGTAAGGCTGTTATCTTGTCTAACAGAATAAGAAGGATATCAAAACTCTTGGTTTATAAAAAATAGAACTGGAATTATTATCGCTTATCATTTGGTATCATTTGTTTGAATGAAAGAGTTTATTTTGTTTCATATCATTTGTTTGAATGAAAGAGTTTATTTTGTTTCATATCATTTGTTTGAATAACAGAGTTTATTTTGTTTCTTATTTTAAAGGGTCAAAGTGGTGGTAATTTTGAGTTTATTTCTTTCATTTGATTTTATTTCTTTTGAATGTCTTAGAAGTTAAAGTCGCTGCTGAGAAATCAGTATACGTGTGAATGATGTATTTAATTAAAATGTTTGATTTCTTTTTATTTCTTTTCTTTCTAAACTTTAATTTTCAGGACTGAATGTGTTGTATGACAGTGATAAACTTTAATTTTCAGGACTGAATGTGTAATATGACAGTGATGAATGGGACCAGTATAGAAGACTATGCTGGAATCGGAGGTGTTGGGTCGTGATGACATGACTGCTTGGTTCAGTGATGAGGAGTGTGAGATGTATGGCTTTGTTTAATTTCTTTTTCTTTTGTGTTTAATCTATTTTTTCATGATCTGGTGGGAGATAATTGGTGCAGCTGTGGAGCATCGGAACAGGATGTCCAGAGAGCTAAGTAGTTCATTTTCACATTTGTGTGGATTTGTCAAAATGGCTTCTCTTGCAAGTATGTTAAATAGTTGTGTAATAAAAATTTGCATATGTGTTTTGTCTCTTCACAGCTCGGTATGGGAGGGAATGCAGAACAACCCAGGGGACACATGATAAATACATTACATTAGAAGTATGCGGCACAGTAAAGTGGGACTTCAGTTTGTTTCCTGTTTCTCTTCAGTCCAAGGGTGGTTAATTACCAAATTGTGGTGAGAGGATTCTTGTATACATTTGCCCCCGTCTCTACAAAACCCCTGAAGGGGGGCCAGGTTGAATTTATGTGAACAGATGTGGTACGCAAGTTTGGAGAAATTTCCAGGCTAATGAGAACCGTCTGCGACAGGTTGTCATGGGATAAAAGATGACTAGACCGGAGGCATGTAACCTGGCCTGACACATGGCTGCGGCTGTTAGCTGCTAGGCACAAAGGAGGGCGCGGAGCCGGTCTGAGGGCTGAGCAGGATACGTGTGAGCAGGATCCTCTGGGAAATTGTGAAATTTTGGTTGGGCTGTAGGAAACAGGGAAATAACTGAACAGATACTGATGGTCTTTGTTTTGTGCACATTTGATTTGGTAGGAAGCACAGACAAAGGGCGGATAGATTAACACAACGCAGGGATAGGTAAGGACATACACGTCGATTAGGGAAGATAGGCGCTAGGTTAGGTAGTGAATTTTTTTTTTTATCCTTGGGTGTTCTGTCTGCTTTCCCTGCCCATGGAGCTGTGGAGACCAAGGTGGTGAGATTGTATGACCAGGGATGGTCATAATGGGGGAGGATAGATGAGAAGACCAATTGATGAATTATGCAAAATGTGATTGAACTATTTTTAAGAAAGAATTAGCAGGAAGAAAATATGAATGAAAAGTAAAGTATTGTGATGCTAATGTATGTTTTCTCTCAACCAGATCATCTAAGAAGGTTGGAACTATTTTTTATAGTTTAAGAACACTGGGGGTTAAGGTGGTTTTTAGATTCAATTTGTGAATTAAAAATTTGTGATTTTTAGATAAAAATTATTTTTAATTGTTTTTAGCATATCCAAAGTTGTTGTTGAAAAAGAAAAAGTAGGCCTCTGGCTATGAGCCCTGAGGAGCAAAAGTCCATTGATGAAATGTACCAAAGAATAATGAGAAAAAATTGAAATTGAGAAGAAAATTTAAATTATGGTTTTTGATATTATGGTAAATTGTATGGTTAGTATGTATAGAAATCAAGTCAATGTACTGGTTTATGACAATATTAATTGCCAAAGGGAGGAATGTGGTAACATTGACTGTGTATTTCATAACTAATATGTGTGTATAAATTAGAAAACCAAAATGCAAGAAGCCTGGTGTTGCTGAAGCGGAGTGTGACATGCTGGGAGAGGTTTCAGACAACCCCCACTCTAAACAAATGCACTCAACTGTTTGGAACAGAAGGAAACAGCCACTCAACCCCCACTCGTGACTGAGGACTGTATGTAAATGTGGCCACACCTAACAGATTACAGGCAGAGAAACAGACCTAACTTGCTTTTGCTAAAGGTTCATGGAAATGGTCATAAACAAGATCATATTAATTAAACCATATTAGATAAAAGGTATTTGAATGCCATTTAGAAATGTCAAACTAATTATGAAGATAATAGTGTCATTTCACTCCTGGTGTAAACTATATATATAGAAAATAAGGCTTAATTACCAAAGCTTAGTCTGGTAAAATACGTATCAAGTTATCTATTAATCAACTGTTTAGTATCAAAATGTAAGCAAAAGAGTAAAACTGTGATAATACTGGAAGAGTGTAATTCATAATACACTAGAGATACTTAGTAAAATGTTTAAATAGGAGATGCCTCTGTGGAAGAATGCTAGAGCCCAAAGGAGGGGGGGGGGGCACATGAAGACCCCCCTCTGTTGATACTGGAAGAACACACGACGAGGAGGAAGACAGGGGCGGACCGCCCTCCCAGAAGACAAACCTGATTGGACCAAAACGTACTACTAGACTGCTATTATTGGTGGATATCAGGGTATATAATAGAAAACGCAGTGTTAGAGAGACAGGCCAGAAACCCCCATCAGGGGGTTCTGCGTCTCTACCGCCCATCCAGAGACTACTGTGAGCTGTTTCATGTGAGTAAAATCATGGACCCATTATGGTTGGTTAGAGTAAACATGTACAGATTCCTATCTGTTTGACCAGGTTTACTCATGTGAAATGCTCAGACTATTCTCTATTTCATTTGATAACCATGACTACTGTTTATGTGCATACTAGGTTTGATGTGCAAACCTTAGTAAGCCTATGTACAAATATGTTTGATGTACTATGAAATAATCCTTGTATGTAAACAACAACCTTCTGAATTCACTCTGAGCCCTTTGGCAAAATAAACGCTTGGAGTTGAACTATTCTCCACTTGCACAAATTGAAAGTAGGCACTTCCGGCTGACTTCCGGTTGCCAATAGTACTTCCTGTCCCATCCAAATACATTGGTTTTAGCTACTTTTCTCCCCTTATTTAAACAACTTTGTCGGCACAGAGAGGCAATGAAACGTTTGTATTATTATAGTATAGAATGTATTTAATAAGCAAACGTTTGTCAGCAGGGTTTTTGGGCTGTATTTCATGTAAAAACGTTTACTGTTAGTTTCCTTGCTCAGCCAGCATTAGCCTTCATTAGCTAACAGAAGCTAGTGGTTAAACAGGCCGGATTAGCTTTGAGCTAACTATCTTTCCCGACCCATGTATTCCCATTCTAAACATAACGTCAGTTTACAAAACATGACCTGTCTATATAACGTTGAGGAACAAATTATAAGTGTGTGGGTGTGTGTTTTGGTGAACATTGGACTGCAAACAGAAAATGCATCACAGTTAGACAGTAGCTACTGTTAGCTGCCCTCCGGATTAGCTTTGAGCTAACTATCTTTCCCGACCCATGTATTCCCATTCTAAACATAACGTCAGTTTACAAAACATGACCTGTCTATATAACGTTGAGGAACGTTATCTCCCGGGACGAGTAGCCACGTTAGTTAGCCAACAACCAGCCAGGCAGCGCCGTTATCTCCCGGGACGAGTAGCCACGTTAGTTAGCCAGCAACCTTCTCTCACCATGTCTCCCTCCCCAGCCCCCTGCTCTCATCCAGTCCCCTGCTCTCACCATGTCTCCCTCCCCAGCCCCCTGCTCTCATCCCGGCCCCTGCTCTCACCATGTCTCCCTCCCCAGTCCCCTGCTCTCATCCCTGCTGGCTAACTAACGTGGCTACTCGTCCCGGGAGATAACGTTCCTCAACGTTATATAGACAGGTCATGTTTTGTAAACTGACGTTATGTTTAGAATGGGAATACATGGGTCGGGAAAGATAGTTAGCTCAAAGCTAATCCGGAGGGCAGCTAACAGTAGCTACTGTCTAACTGTGATGCATTTTCTGTTTGCAGTCCAATGTTCACCAAAACACACACCCACACACTTATAATTTGTTCCTCAACGTTATATAGACAGGTCATGTTTTGTAAACTGACGTTATGTTTAGAATGGGAATACATGGGTCGGGAAAGATAGTTAGCTCAAAGCTAATCCGGAGGGCAGCTAACAGTAGCTACTGTCTAACTGTGATGCATTTTCTGTTTGCAGTCCAATGTTCACCAAAACACACACCCACACACTTATAATTTGTTCCTCAACGTTATATAGACAGGTCATGTTTTGTAAACTGACGTTATGTTTAGAATGGGAATACATGGGTCGGGAAAGATAGTTAGCTCAAAGCTAATCCGGCCTGTTTAACCACTAGCTTCTGTTAGCTAATGAAGGCTAATGCTGGCTGAGCAAGGAAACTAACAGTAAACGTTTTTACATGAAATACAGCCCAAAAACCCTGCTGACAAACGTTTGCTTATTAAATACATTCTATACTATAATAATACAAACGTTTCATTGCCTCTCTGTGCCGACAAAGTTGTTTAAATAAGGGGAGAAAAGTAGCTAAAACCAATGTATTTGGATGGGACAGGAAGTACTATTGGCAACCGGAAGTCAGCCGGAAGTGCCTACTTTCAATTTGTGCAAGTGGAGAATAGTGCCTCCACTCAGTAGAGAAAGACCATTCTATCATTATGATCTTCCTCCTTTCCAGATAAGCAACCTCATTGTACTGTAAATAACCTTAGTTATTGATATTGATAATATACGACACACGTTGTAATTTTTCGCCTGATTATCGGATCTTCCTGAAATCAACACTAGATCATCACTATTATCCTTTGTGGTGCACGCATGCAATGTGGTTTAGACCGGCACACCCCCCCCCCCTGCATCCCAACGGCAGAACAGCCAGACACATAAACACATATAGCTTCAATCGCAGTAGAAATAAATATCAGATCAATGCAAGCTTTCATATATAGTGTCCTTACCTGGTCTCTCCAGTAATCTCATCGCCATTCCAGTTATCCACAGCGATCGTCCCTCCAACGTTATTGGGCATTGCTCTTCAACGGGCGGGCGGGTCAGTTGTTCAAGCCATCCCAGCCATGTTGTGTTTTGCCGGAGTGTTTAGGACCCGCCGTCCGCCCCCACGCCGCAGCTCGGTATAGAAAATAAACAAACCCATTTCTACCCGGTGCATTACTGGCCGAAGGCGTTAGAGGGCGGTATAATACCGTCTGCCAGCTTAGACACACTCAGAACAGTATGCACAAGGTGTCCCGCTGAATTATGAATGGATATAGATAATAAAATAAATACTGTGATCTACGTTTCCGGCACTCAACGATCGGATGACAGAACCGTAGATCTACGTGAACGGCACTCAAAGTGTTAATATATGATTTTGTTTTTACTTAATAGCGAACGTGCGCTAGCTGGCTGCTTTAATTGCTAACAGCTAGATATTTGTGAGTAAGCAAACAAAAGGAACAAAAGCATTCATTATGAAAGTTACATTGTTGATGATTGAAATGTCTGAGCTTCCACGCTAACGTATGTTTTATTTTATAATTTTTTTTACTTAACCCATCTTTCGCCAATGACGGATTCAGACGTCATTCCTCGCCATGCTTAATCTGCCAATGACGGATTACGACGTCATCGAGATCAATATTTCAAAAATCTGTCATGGCATTCATATTTCACCGACGGATCATTGACAGGTGCTGGGGATCTCCACTCAACTCTCCAACGGTTCAATATCGCCACCTGGTGGCCGATCGCCAAACTGGAAGTGGGGCCGGAAGTGCTTAGTGTCCCCCCTATTCCGTCCGCCACTCGCGATCGCTCGCGGGACTCCATCTTGACACACTGGATAATCGATCGGTTGCCATAACTCAATAAACAACGTTATTTGAACGTATATATTATTATTAGGGCTGTCAGTTTATCGCGTTAATTAGATTAATTAATTACACAGCAAATGATCACGTTATGAAAATTAACTCAAAATGTATTACAAAATATATAATTTAAAAAAAAATTGTATCATTCATTCCATAAGAATGTAGAATACACATTTACATACTTATTTTTTTAATATGGTCCATTTGCATGTTCTTGGTATCTGATTCTAGGGACATCTATGAATCTCAGGGAATGTATTCCCCCAGTGTCAGAAATACTGTGGGCTAGATCCACAAAGAATGGATTGCACGGTGCAAGTTGCACCCTTACTTACAATTCATTATGAATTGAAAATGGGGGACCCTGATGTAAACAAGACGAAAGTCTTTCTCTGGTCTGCGTTACGTGTTATTAGTTAGATGGAAAGCGGGTTGTTTCTTGAACGGCGGGTTGGGAGGAGGGCAACTCAGGGTCCAGCTGCAGCGCCGCAGAATCCGCTCACTGGGGGCAAGCTTGTGGCAGACACAAACCTACTTTCTATAAAAGCAGCTCGGAGGTGCGCTGTTTTAAGTGAGCATGTGTTATTATTGGATTGAGTGATTGAACATTTTCCTCTTTCGAAGTCGGTTATGCTTAGAGTTTGGAATCAGGGCTGGTGCCGACTTCGAAAGAGGGCCTACGCATAACCAGTTCGAAACAAGGCGGACATTAATAAAATGTTCAATCAATCCAATAACACGCTCACTTAATAAAACGGCGCACCTCCGAGCTGCTTCTATAGAAAGTAGGTTCGTGGCTGCCACAGGCGCGTGATTTTTAAACATAGCCTATGTGTGCGAAGACGCTCTCTGATTAGCTAGCTGCGTACAGCGAAGGCCCTCTCTGATTGGTTTAGCGCCGAAGGGTCTCTTCCGCCTAACCTAAACCCTAACCTTAACTAGGGCTGTCAGTTTATCGCGTTAATTAGATTAATTAATTACACAGCAAATGTAGAATATACATTTACAGACTTTTTTTTTTAATATGGTTCATTTGCATGTTTTTGGTATCTGATTCTAGGGACATCTATGAATCTCAGGGAATGTATTCCCAGTGTCAGAAATACTGTGGGCTAGATAGATCCACAAAGAATGGATTGCACTGTGCAAGTTGCACCCTTACTTACAATTCATTATGAATTGAAAATGGGGGACCCTGATGTAAACAAGACGAAAGTCTTTCTCTGGTCTGCATCCCCTTAACAATTGTGTATATTGAGTCTTACTGTATTGTATCCATTCTGCAATCTGTTAATAACATTTTCATTCAATCAATCAATCTGTGCTGTGATTGATTGAATGAAAATTTTATTTTGAGTAAATTGTAATGAACCAAATGAGAATATCAATATTTTTTTTTTTATCTGTGACTGTGAATAACACCATGCTCAAATTGACCTGAAAAAATCTAAGCAAATTAATAGATGGAAGATGATTAAACAGAAGGTTTTGTACAGTACTGAATTCTGCTATCCGGACACATGCAATTTGAAATATTACTATAGAATACCAGGCATAAAATGGTTATGCGATTAATTAGATTAATTAATTACAAATCCTGTAATTAATTAGATAAAAAAAATTGAAACGCCTGACAGCACTAATTATTATACAACCCTAGATCGACATCCCATAATAGCGATCTTTCTGCTCCACGCTGATCACCCAACGGTCAGAGGAAGCTGCGGTGAGTTTCAGCGTGTTTGATTATTATTATCCATACAAACTGCTATGATCAACATATCACCCATACTACATGATTCATTTAACGTCGGTCATTGCATTATAAATGACCCCCCCCCCCCCCCCCCCCCCCCCTCCGGTCACCAGCAGATGATGAGTCATGACGTTTAGGACCTTGTACAATTGAAATTTTAAATCCGACGTCAATCGCTAGCAAACTGCATTTGATGATGTAATATATGCATAAATGGCTATATCTCACGTTCTATGAATTACTGCAGAAAACGATAAAAACATATTTATACTCTAGACAGTATTTTTATATGAATGTGTGAATGAAAAAGTAAAACATTCCTACACCCTGAACAATAGCTAATCGATGTTGAATGGGCCATAGTAATGTCAATTTAGCAATACAATTTAAAAAGTTATAGCCCTGCAAAGTAGGTGAACATATCCATAGACAAATAGAGCTGGCAGAGAAGGGATTAGGACGAATCAAAGTGGTGGCGGAGAATGGGGACAAACGTGAGATAATAAAGCGAGCTGGCTGGCTGCTGTCATTGCTAACAGCTAACGATAGCAGACGGGAATTAGCATATTTCAGGGGGGAAAAGCATTCATTCTGAACGTTACATCGCTGATGCTTGAAATGTGTGAACTTAGTGAAACGTTGCTACCAACATCCAGTCTCTCTTTCTTCATCTTTCTTTTCTGTTCTCACAGCTGTTAACAGACTGTTATTCTACCTGACTAGCTAGCGAACTGCAGCTACCCAGCATGCCATTCAGCGGTGCAAGAGTTGGTCCCCTCTCAATACACTACACATTGTAGGTGCCGGTAAAAACAAGGGAAAATATATATTTTTGGAGCCAAAACGATATTTGCATAAATTCGCCTGTAAAAAAAATAATTTAATGACTATTAGATTATTTGATGCTCACCCCTAGTCTACACACTAGACACAGTGTTGTAATCGAGTCACTAAATTTCAAGTCCGAGTCCAGTCTCCAGTGTTCGGGTCCGAGTCCAAGTCTGAGTCACCAAAGAAGAGCCTGAGTCAAGTCCAAGTCGATTCCCCATTACTCTAGTTGGAGTCTGAGTCCAAGTCATCTAGGTTGAGTCCACTCCACTCCGGCAGTCAAAGAGCTGACATACAAATAAAAAAAGGTCACAGCGGTCACCATTTCAAAGGGAGTTTATTTACTTTGTGACACAATAGCCAAACAAATGCACTAGCCATCAATATCGTATGCCAAATGATTAGGGCCTATTAATAAATAAAATTAATAATGTATCAATTAACGAGTCAGAGTCCTCGCCTGCACCTTCCGAGTCCGAATACAGTCAATGCTCGAGTCCATGTCCAAGTCATCAGTGCTCAAGTCCAAGTCGAGTCACGAGTCCTGAAAGTCTGTCCAAGACTCGGACTCGAGTACTACAACACTGTTTTGAGCTACAGTATCTACAGACACTGTACCCCCCCCCCCCTTCAAAGGTTACAGCTCACTAGTTCGTTCAAAGCTCCATCACGTTTGTTATCAATTGCAAAGCGATGGGACTCATGGCCCTCCAAGTCTTAATATCAGAACCTCGATGGCCTCTGTCTTCTCCACTTGATTTCTCTCCCAGTCACACACGATGAGCTGCTCCCATCACTCCCAACGGGGACCCAACCGAAAGTCCTCTCAGGTGTAATCACTCCGCACTTAACCCCTTGGGGGGGACGGGTCTGCCAATTTACCAGCATCACACGACACCCATCCCTACAGGTCTGTGTGTCTAACAGTGTGAATGCAGCTAAGCCCAGACCACTTCATAACGTTCCCCACACTCTGGGAATTAACACATTCGGGGCCAACCACGGACATGTCCATGTTTCGGATCCAACGGTTGAGGGCCAACCACGGATATGTCCGTGGCAAGGTTGTTTTGGCTTTTATTCCATTGTAATATCCTACTCAATGTCACCCTGCGGCACTGCAGATTTACTCTACTCTTGGAATTCGGAAAATTGCATTACCGGCCAGATCCTCATAGGGGTGCTGTCTCGATAATGCAGTGTTCCCTGTTAGAGACCGGTGTTTTTATTTTTTTTAAACTTACATTTTTATTAAACATTTATAGACATACAACACAACATATACAATAACATCAACAACACTATTAAACAGACATAAACAATAAAGAAAAAATGTAATACTCAAAAACAAAATAAAAAATACTGACTTGAGCAGAAATTCCACAAACATAAATAATAAAATGGAAAAACATAAAACAGTTGTCATACCCTAAACAAAAATTTAAATAAAAAAGCTAACTAAAGCAGCATTTTGTGACATGGGTTCAGAGACCCTCCTTGAACCTCTTTCCTCCTTTACCCTTCGCCCTCTTGTGTTGCATTTGGTTCTTCCTCTGTGATGTCGTTTTCGTTCCCCTTGTAATCCTCCCACTTTCCCCATCTTTCTCCAAATTTCTCTTCCTGTAACCTCAGCATGTGTGTTATCCTCTCCATATCCTGTATCTCTCCTACTATTCCTACCCATTGTGCTATTGTCGGTGGGTCTTCTTTGTACCACAGTCTTGTTATTGCTTTTCTGGCCGCTATCAACATTATCTTTATTAAATATTTGTCCCCCCTTTGTATTCCCTCGTGTGTCAGGTCTCCTACAGTAAGTAAAGCACCAGTCCCGTTTGTGGTAACCCGTATCCTAATATTCTGTTCATTGCCTCCCCTATCTCCTCCCAATACCCCTTCAGCTTCTGACATCCCCAGAATATGTGCGTGTGATTTGCCCCCTCCTTCCCACACATCCTCCAGCATGCTCTTTGTGTTGGTGCATATTTTCCCTTCAGCTCTGGGGTTATAAAGAATCTGATTGTTTTTCCATCCAAACTCTTTCCATATCCTCAATCCTGTTGTTGAATGTTGCACCTCGCATATGTTACCCCATTCCTTCCCTGTTATTCCTATCTCTAGTTCTCTCTCCCATTTCTCCCTTATGTAATCGGCCGTGTGTCCCTTGCTGGTCATTATAGCCCGGTACAGTGCTGATATTACCCTTCCTTTCCCTCCTTCGTATGCCCTTACTATCATCCTAATTATTCCATTCTGTTCTTCGTCCTTGTCCCCTCTTATTTCTTTATTATAGTAATCTCTAATCTGTAGATATCTGAAGTGGTCCCTGTTTTCTAGTCCAAATTTCTCCTTTTAGAGACCGGTGTTTAAAAAAAAAAAATATGAATGGATTTTTCTGTTAGCCTACAGCTATGCGTGTAGCCGATCGCCTGAAATAGTTTTTGGGACGCTGAATTCAGTATGCAGTAAAGGATTATAGCATCAGCCAATGGACATATGGATCTACCAGATGGCGATCGATAACTGGGAAATCCTTTTTACAGTCCAACCGGCCACAGGTAAGAGCTATTTGACGTCAATTACAGCCCAATCGGGCTTTGCTTTGATAGCCATCCACCCGGTCAGCGAATTAGGCTACTGAGGCTAATGCCGTTATTGGTAATCAATAATCAGGAACGACGTCCCCTGCCCCCCCCCCCTTTCATGCATTAATAGTGGACCATGATACTGATCAAATGCATTTAGATTTTTATCTCTAGCTTGTCTATGGCCGAAACGCCATTCCATTTAACATTTAGCTTAGCGCCCTGTATCTTGCGTTCCAAGAAATACCCCAGAAAATTCTGCTATAATTTTCATATTCAAGACGCTATCAAATGGGAACGTATTGATGCATTTCTTTTGTTTAAGGCATATTGAAGGGACGGTTTATAGTGTCAATTGACAATGAGAATGGATAGATAGCAATAATATAAAGTATAGATTTAGCTCAACAAACAACCTCACGCACAATGAAACCTTATTATGATATGAGTGGGGCCCGTCTAATCCCTGTGGCCATCAATGTGTTAAAGAGGGAATGTGGATAACACCCATTTTATTCACAACCAAATAGTCTTCATTTAATAATCAGTGTGGAAAAGTAAACTGTATAGAACAGACATGGGCATTGTACGACCCGCGGGCCGGATAAAGATTACATGATAATAAAATAAATAAAAAAATAAATACTTTTTTCTTTTCATGTCAACGTTCACACGCACAATATACGATTACCTAGGATTTGACTTTATTCAACAACAAAGCAGTCGGGGCAAGCCGAAAACGGTGGAAAGTGTGGTTATTTGAAGTTTGGATTTCTTTTTTCACAACTGAGGTAGGTAGATTAAATTTTTAGAGACTAAAGTACAGAAAAAAGGTACCGTTGGGTACCGGTATCAATTCACAGGTACCGGTTCAAATGTGAATGGTACCCATCCCTACTGAACACACAACTGCAGGGCAAGGGCATTTTTGCTCATGAAATGCATGCCATAGCCATGTGAAAGCCTTCATGACAAAGTTGCAATTAATTTCAAGGCAACTAGGCAGCAACAATCTCAAACACATGAAAACCCTGAAAGAAGTCAAACCATCAGCTGATCACCGGCACAGGTACTCATCCATGTTGGGAGCACTGCATGATGAATTTTCAAGGCGTTTTCAAGATTTCAAAAAGGTTGAGGATGAAATGCAGCTGGTTTCCTCTCCCTTTACCTGCAGTGTTGATAGTGCACCCACTGATGTATTGACCTGCAGTCTGATTCACTACTGAAAGAGCACTTTAAGTCAGCATCACTGCTAGAGTTCTACTCTGATCTCAAGGAGGAGAACTTTCCAAACATGAGGAGACATGCTCAGAAGATGTTGGTTCTCTTTGGATCCACCTATATGTGAACAGACATTCTCAGTCATGACGTTTACCAAGTCCAGGTACAGATCCTCTCTCACTGATGAACATCTGGCAGCTGTGCTTCGCATCTCCACCTCAGACATGCAACCTGACTTTGATGGACTTGTTAAAGCTCAACAGAGACTGGATTTATCACACTGAATGAAAAAAAAATAAAAAAAAAGCTGAAGAACACTAAAATGTGGAAATATAACAAGTGAAATGGGACACTTGATATTTTTTTTCTTTTTATTGCACAGTTCTGAAAACATTAAATGTTTAATATAGGCATGTAAAGTAAAAAAGGCTACTGGGACACTTTTCTTTACACAGTTCAGTGACATGTCTTGTTTATTTTGGCTATAAGATGATGTGATGTCTTTATAAAGCTAAGAAAATCCTTGTTTCAATAGTATATGAAACTCAAAATAATAACTTTATTTGTATAGCACTTTTTCATACATGCCCTTTGTTAATGTTTCACATTTTGTTTATCATTTTGGAAATAAATTCTATTTGAATAAATGATATTTTTGAAAGCTAACCTCACCTTTTAATTGCCAAATAATAACATACACTCTTACCAGGGGTCAAAACAATGCCATTTACTGCTTTTTATATAGAAATAAAATGTATATTATGCATAATTGAGTTTGGAATTTTGGCCCGGCCCTCCAACATATTTTCAGTTGCTCATTCGGCCCCCCGGGAAAAATAATTGCCCACCCCTGGTATAGAACATCGTTGTGTACAGAACATAGAGCATAGACAGAATATCTGCAGGTTTCAAAAAGTTTAAAGTCTTTTTAAGACCTTTTTTTAATACCACTTAGAGCAAAATCGTATACCAATTTCACGACCGTACTAGCAAAAAAAATAAACATAGTGACACTGAACTGGCGGCTGCACTTAAACTTTAAATGCTGTGCCAATTTTTATTATTGCGCATTCCATAAAAGCTCTCGCCAGACCAAGCTCCCTGTAGCCCCGCAAAAAACAACTTGAATACAAAAACATTTCATATATCCAATATTATTTAATCTCCAGACAGCTGGGAATGTAATATGTGTGCAAATTAAAATGAAATATTTTGTATTACCTTTTAAAGCCTTAAATTGAGAATTTAAGACTTTTTCATACCCTGCATATAGCCTACCCTAATAGAACATAGTCTAGAATTGCAGGGAAATCATCATCAAAATGTATTCAGAATGTTCTCTTTGGAAGGAAATGCAAGAATCGCTGATCAACTTGCGGGATTTGGGTCATGTTAGAAATGGTAGAAAACCTTTGCTCATGGTTGGAGTTTTTGATGCACTAAGATCATCAGAACATCCAATGTGGACCTTGACTCACAGATCATTTTAGATTAGATGCAAATGTATTGTCATCAGACAGCACAAGTACAGTACAATGAAAATAAGTTTGGCATCCAACCAGAGTGTAAATGTAACAGTAAAGTGCAACAGTAATATACAATGTACAGGTGATTAACACATTGGGTGCCACGCCCCTTCTGGGAAGTGCATCTGGCCTTGCCGTCCATTAACCCCATGTAAACGCAAACCTTGTTTGTAGAGCTAAACCTATATTTTATATTATAGCTATGGATTTAATAACGCTGTCGATTGTCAGTGAGTTGCTTCTGGTCAACGTGCAAAAAACAGATAATTTTTTCATCCGTACATTTCCGTTTTATACCGTTTTGAATATGAATATAGTTAGGGTGCTTCTGAGTAATTCCAGGAAAAATACGCGAAAATAGCATTTTAGTGGAATCCACTTATCACGTTGTCATTTTTCACCTGATTATCGAATCTTCCTGAAATCAACGCTAGATTATCATTATTATGTCTCCTCGTGCATACATGAAATGGGCCCTGGAGCGCCCATTTCGTAGATCTAGGTTTCCGGCACTCAACCGTCGGGCGACAGAAACGTAGTTCTTTTTTTTTGGATCTTTTTCTCCCTCCATTTTCCTCCGATTTTTCTCCCATCCCAATGTTAGTCGTATGCCAATTCCCAGTCCCTTCCTGGTCGCTGCGCACTTACCCCCCACAGTCAGATTATCTGGGAGAGTGGAGGCTACCACGTGCTTCCTCCGACACACGTCCAGCCAATCACCGCTTCTTTTCACCTGGCAGCGCGGATTCTCATCGAGAGGGCGTAGCGTGTGGGAGGATCACACTATCCCCCTCAAGTCCTATCCGCGCTTAGCAGGCGCCCCGACCGAACTGTAGGAGTCGCTGTTTACAATGACCCGGACCCACCCCGCCAGCTTCTCCCACCCTCTAATACAGCCAATTGTATTAGTGCAGACGGCCAGCCAAGCTGGTGACAACCCCGGAGCTGCTGGATTCGAACAGGCGAATCCAGCTCACAGCTCCGGGGTTGGTGACGAACGCAATCTCCGCTCGGCCACCTAACCGCCTGACAGAAACGTAGTTCTACGTTAACACTTTGCATGCCGCGCCCAAGATTTCTCGGGTTTACCCCCCGCGGGTTGAATGCCCACGCCAGAGAATATTCGTTTTAAAAAAAATTATTAGCGATCTGAAATCATATTGCATCAAGCGAGTCTGCCGTTGGACATTCAGCTGCCTCAGGCGCTCAGATGTGAAAAAAGCGCCCCCTATCGTCTCCCAGTTGGTAATTCACCCTTTTGGATCGAACTCAATGCAAATGAATGAGAAAAAAAACCCGGAATCCACGTTTTACTTCTCACTCATGCAACCGCCATCTACCAGCTTCATGTTGGACTCTCGGAGCAGCGGGGAATATGTGTTTTACAGTATACTCGGTTGATCAATAAACATATCGATTTTTTCGAATGGCGATCGGGAATTGGAATAAAGGTAAGGAATCTATGTTATCAGTATTAGGATAATCAGACTCGTTTTCACAGAGATATAAGCTTTTATGTGATTGTGTGTTATCGCTGTTTGACTGTGCGCGCCGTCAGGAAATAGGAGACTCGATTTTCGGCTCGCCGCAAGAGCGTGCGTGCGTACACATATACTATCGATAATCTAGCGTTTATTTGAAAACGATTCATGACATGGCCGAACAATGACAACGTTCTAGAATATTCCAGTAAAAGGCGATTATCATGGAATGTGTTGTTTTTTCCGTGAAATCAAGTGATTTTCAAAATTCTAGAAAACGGAAATGAAGCGATAAAAAAACAATCTGCCATGACAATGTTGACTGGAAAATGAGTCTTTGATAAGCGACGGGCAGATTAGACACAAATTTAAAACATAGATTAGGCGATATTAACGTTAACATTGGAGTGGATGTGGGCATTCAAGGGACTAATAAGAAATTACACTTGGGCAGTGAAAGTGTTAACGGCACCCAAAGGGTTGAACTGGGTATAAATTAGTACTACTGAGTAATAGTCCTAATCAGATGTATGTACAGAGTTGTATTATATAAATAGAGACAGTATGACTACTATATATTAGTATCTGTATAGTATCTGATAATATTCATTCATTCATATATTAGTATCTGTCTAATGGTTGCTTTTCTACAAATTCCAGGGCTTAAAGAAAATGCTGTGAATTGTTTTTTATGATAACAGTTCACAGGTTGAACCATTACCAACCATGTTTGACTAGTAAACGCGCGGCCATGACCCCTGCTCAGCCGTGGCCGCGGGCCCAGTGGCTGCTGCTGCACGCGCTCATTACGCCGCCGCTGATGTAACGTGACAGGATTATATTTTGCACTGCCCTTTATTGTGTCGGGAAGAATTAAATTCTGTTACGCATGTGAATACAATTAGTTTAATTAGTTCACCCACATTTTGGATTGTGAGCATCTCATTGTGGAAATCCCATTACTGCCCTTCAATGTGTGGCTCGTTCTTGGGATTCATTTTAGATTAGTTGCTTCGATAGTCACTAGGTGACAAAGCAGCCAATGGGAGGGAATAATAATTCATACACGGAGGGGGTAAAAAAAGGGTAAAAAGAAAGTCTTCCCAGATACCGTTAGGTGGATTAGAGCGGAGCTGTGGCTTGTTTCAGAAAAGCTAATCAGGCGTGGGCTGCAGGCACCCTCGCCGAGAATTGAGTTGGCACAAAATACATTTGATGCACAATTTGTTAAGAGTGCTTAAACTCTGTCAAGTCAAGCTTGAGTAATGTTCATTATTCATATTTTATTTGAACGGAATTGGCTAAGGCAGAGCTTATGGATGTAAATCCGCTAGGTGGTTTGAACAGGGCCCTGTTTGGTAGAGGCTCATATCAGTTTAAACAAAAAAATAAACAAACAATCTATTTGTATTTGATCCATATTGGTCACTGTCTACATAACAACGTCCCACTGTTTTCATTATCCTGTCACTTTTCTTTAGTAAGAAATAACATGTTTAAAATGTGTGGTTAGGTTTTGTTTCCGTCCCAGTTTGTCTGTCTGTTTGTTTGTCTGAGTTATCCCGCCCCGCCCCTCGGAATACCAAGCACAAGCAATGAAAGAGTCGGTGGGAAAAAAGGTTCTTGGCGGTCGGGGACGCGGTCACAGCTGCATTCTCGACTGTGATGGAAAGGTCGGTCAGGGCAGAGGATTTGGCCGGCAGGTGGAGCAATTCTGTTTTGCTTAGGTTCAGTTTGAGGTGGTTGGTCGTCATCCAGGCGGAGATGTCGGACAGACAGGCCGAGATCCGCTCAGAGATGTGGATATCTGAGGGAGGGAAGGAGAGGAAGAGTTGAGTATCGTCGGCATAACAATGGTAGGAGAAGCCATGAGACGTGATAATGTTACCCAGTGATTTAGTGTAGAGAGAGAAGAGAAGGGGTCCTAAAACCGAGCCCTCGGGGACACCCGTCCGCAGGGGGCGGGTGGCCGACAGGGTCCCTCTCCATGACACTTGGTAGGAGCGGTCATTGAGGTATGATGACAGCCATGTGAGCGCAAAGCCAGCCACTCCCATTCCTGCGAGGGCCGCGAGGAGGATCTGGTGGTTGACTGTGTCGAAGGCTGCAGATAGATCTAGGAGAATCAGGACAGAGGAGAGGCCTTTCGCTTTTGCTAAGTGAAGTGCCTCTGTGACCGCAATGAGGGCTGTCTCTGTGGAGTGACCAGTCCTGAAGCCTGACTGATTAGTGTCTAGGAGGTCATTCTGTAAGTAGTAAGAACAGCCCTGCACAGCATCGGACTTGGCAGAGTTCAATGAGAAGGGACAGCAATGAACCACATCTAGCCAAGCCTTGTAATTGACTGTCTTGTGGACACGACAAGAAGAAGACAAGTTATGGCAATAAGATTTGCTGTGAACATTCATGACCGGTAAAGGAGGCCACCACATCTGTCTGTACATATAATCCTTTTTTACATTATCTGTAGATACTATACTGTATCTATATCTGTACATATCCCTTACTTTACACTGCTGGCCAGTACGACTTACTACCATAGTGTCTTTATACCTGTATCACTGTACATATTAATACTCCAACTCTTTACATACATCTGAGTACACACAGCACTATTACTCAGTAGTACTAATTTATACCCAGTTTAATCACCTGTACATTGTATATTACTGTTGCACTTTACTGTTACATTTGCACTCTGGCTGGATGCCAAACTTCTTTTCGTTGTACTGTACTTGTGCTGTATGATGACAACAAATTAGAATCTAATCCAATCTAAATCACCTGATTCGTACAAGACGTTTTTGTATCACAGTATCAAAAAAAACACAATCAATATGATCAGTATTATCAATATTATTTCAAGTTTCAAGTTGTATTTGTCACATATATGGCACATGTACATTACAGTGCAATGCTTGGTTCTGTATGAGCCTCCTGAGATTGTGCTCCGTACAGTAAAAAAGTTAAAAAAAATAAAGACCAAACACTATACAAAATATACAATATACAAAACTACAAGTACACAATGCAAACAAATGCAAAAACGAGGTAGAGATTTAGTGCAAATCTTTTAGTAATAAATAGATAAAATATGGTGTAGTGTTAAAAAGTGTTTAAAGTGAAGGTGAATGTTAAAAGTGAGTGTGTGCATGTGGATGTGTGTGCAATGAGTGTGGAATGGATGCGTTAGTGTTGCATAGTCATTATCAGTATTATCAGTCGGCAAATCTTTATATTACAAACACACACACGCAAACACCACTCCCTGCCTCGTCTTATCAAACTCCTTACTCCCAAAGTCATCTGATGTTTAATGTCAAACACTTCATTAGATTACCCCCAGCGACTTATGCTAAAGGAGGGGAAGTGGACCGTATCACCGATGCCGCACACGTTTTGTTTTGCAGACACGCATCCTGACATCCCAAGGCTTTAATTGGGTATCTTATGTCACCTGCAGGTCACAGGAGGTGTAACCACCCCCCCTACCCTCCCCTCTGACACCTGTCGCCCGACAAGGTCGTCTTCGATAGGGCCCTGCACGTCGAGCAGGGAGAGGAAGAGAGGGCTGCCAGATTTGCATGCATAACACAGCGCTTCCCGGTTAAAACGCCTTGTCAAAAGTTTTATTCAGGGAAAAAACATAATGGCTTCACTTTCAGCGGGGGAACAGAGCGGCCAGGTGGCCTGAATGCTGCCTACAACAGAACTGCGTTTCCGCGTCTCTGATTGGCCAGGTCATTTCTGGTCATGTGACATGTACGCCCAATCGTGGGACCGCAAGTTTCTACACTGGTTAAGCTTAGGCGCTCTTTCGAAGTTGGTTAAGGTTAGAGTTTGTCGTAGAGCATGGCGAGAGAACGCCTGACCCGATTCCGACGGTTAAGCTTAGGCACTCTTTCGAAGTTGGTTAAGGTTAGAGTTTGTCTTAGAGCATGGCGATAGAACGCCAGGTATTTTGCAGGCTGTTAGACCCGGAAATAGGCGCAGAACTTGCTGTCCCACGATTGGCGCACATGTCACATGACCTAGCCAATCAGAGCGCAAAACTCGAACGCAGAAACGTAGTTCTGTTGTAGAAGGCATACACGCGGCCAGGTGACTCGTCTGTGGCGGCAAGCTTTGTGTAAAGAGCGGCAAGCTTTGTATAAAGAGCGGCAAGCTTTGTGTAAAGAGCGCAAGCTTTGAGTAAAAAGCGGCAAGCTTCGTGTAAAGAGCAGAAAGCTTTGCATAAAGAGCGGCAATCTTTGCGTAAAGTGCGGCTCACACGGTGACACCGGCCGTTTGGGACATTTCTACCGCAACTGGGGGAAGCGACGAGACTTCTCAGAGCAGTTCCGAGCGCACGGAAGTTTGAATATTAATGAAGCCGCTAAACTTTGAGCTGTAATACTTGAGTTATTGATAGCCTGTGGTCCCCGAGTATTAAACCGGATGAAATGGTCGCCGTGGGCAACATATTTCCACTGAGGAAATGAAGTTCGGTAACTCCGGAGGAGCGGGCGTGCAGGGGAATGTGTGGGATGAAATGCCATTTTAGCCAATGAATGTGACATTTCCCCCGCCCCCCTTCCTCTACCTTGCCGTACCTCTCGCAAAGGGGAAGTCGGGAGGCGCGACCTTTCATGATTTCCTCGCGGCTTTGCTCGGGCAAAATGCCCTTCGATATTTTTCCCGCGCATGCAAGCTAATTGAATCTAAAAGATTGCGGTGTGTGAACCCGGGGCTGTGGTAATGAGAGCACAGCAGCCTGAACACAAAAGGTCCGTAACTTGATGGAAAAGGTGGATTCTCCATCTGACAATTTGCCTCAGACAGAAACCTCCAAAGGGCAATCTCCCTCTCCCTCTGATCCTGCCAGGGAACTGAAAGGGCATTGAGCAGCAGTGTTGAGTTATAGCCTCTAACCCAGTGGTTCTCAAACTGTGGTACGCGTACCACTAGTGGTACTTGGTGGTACTGCTGGTGGTACTTGAAAACATTTCCAAAAAAGCAAAAAAAAAATTAACTTAGAAGCAGGCCAGGCCAGTGTTTCTGGTTGCGGCGGCGCGATAGTTAGATAATCTAAGTGGGGAACAACCAGGAGATCACTGTGACAGAGAGTAATGCAGTCTAAACAGTCATACATCTTTAATTCAACTTCAGCCCTGATCATAACCATTTATTTTTAGATTTTTTTTGTAATTGCTGCTAATCATTGACACATGCCTAGCCTGTAATAATCCCCCCAGAAAAATTTACTTTGCATTTGATATATTGAAAATATTTAACTTTTTGTGTTTTTTTTTTGTGATGCCATCACACAAACTGGCATTTAAAGGGTAAACATTTAAAAATGTATTGAATATGTTTTCTTTTCTTTTTTACAATAATTTGTGATGCCCATCACAAACACTGGCATTTAAATGGTAAAAATTCAAATATTCCTGCACCAGAATGCAGGAAATTAAGTTTTTGTAACAAAATAATTGTGTGTGTGTGTGTGTGTGTGTGTGTGAGAGAGAGAGAATGACGGACAATTGCTTGCTGTGTGAGAGCGAGAGAGAGAGAGATAGAGAGAGAATTAAGTACATTTGCTGAAATACAGTTGTTCTTAATTTTCTCACTTGCTATGTGAGAATGTTAGTTATTATGTTCTCAATGCCCCTTGCATTGTATGAGTTGTGTGGAAGCGTTTGCTAGTTCTAGTGCTATCCCTTTGTACATTGTGGCTGTGTCTGACAAAAGTTAACAATAAATAATGGTATTAGGAATACATTTGCCTCCTGTGTGAACTGTGCATAGCTGAATAGACTGTATTTTAACGCCGGTTATATGGTGGTACTTGGAGAGCCAGCTACGTTCTCAGGTGGTACTTGGTGTAAAAAGTTTGAGAACCACTGCTCTAACCCATCCAACCAACCAACCTATGGGCCTGTACTGTACTCCTGTATTCTTTTCCCAACATAGGAGTAGATTTAGAGGGGGTTGCTGGGGACATGTCCCCCTCGATATTGATGTCTTTGGATCAATCAGTCTTGCACAATAGGGGACACACTGACCCTATGTATAGTTCAACAGACAATGAGACCTGTAAGAGTATCCTAATCTTTAACACATTGGCGGCCACTGGGATGCGTCTAATATCACTCTAGACGACCAGCATATGTAAACAGACTTGGGGCTGTTTGTAGAGCTAAATCTATACTTTATAGTATTGCTATCTGTCCATTTTCATTGTCAATTGAGACCATAAACCGTCCCTTCAAAATGGCTTATTGAAAAAAAAAATGCATCAATACGTTCTCATTTTATAGCGCCGTGAATATAAGCGTTATACGGGTTTATACGCATACGCTGATCGCCTGGTTGAGTATCATAACAAGGCCCGATCTGGCTGTAATTTACGTGAAAAAGATCTTACCATGAGCCGGTTGGATCCCCCTGAGCATTTCCCCGTTATCGATCGCCATCTGGTAGATCGATATGTCCATTGGCTGATGATAAATCCCCTTATTGCATAGTGAAATCCGCGATCCAAAACGTATTCCAAGCTACAGGCTGCACATCCAGCGAACTGGAAACTCCATTGAAAAAAATAAAAAAATGCACCGTTCAGCCACAGGGCACACTGCATTATCGCGACAGCGCCCCTAAGATGATCTGGCCGGTAATGCACTTTGTTGAATACAAAGAGTAGGGTACATCTGCAGTGCAGCTCGGCAACCTTGAATAGGTTATTAAAATGGAATAAAAGCCAAAACAACTTGCCACGGATATATCCGTCCTTCGGTCCTTAAGCATGGAATCGAAACACGGATATATACGTCCTTGGACGCCATTGTGCTAAAGATTTGTTGTGATTTTGACTGTCAAGATTTGTTGATAATATGTACATGATTTTGAAAACAACCCAAAACACGTGTGATACAGTATGTTTTTTATGTGCAGAAACAATACAGGAGAATGAATATTTGAAAGCAATACAGAACGCCTGAGATACAGAATTCTGCATTAACACTTTGAATGCCCAGCAGGGGGCGCACATTTAGTGCTTGAATGCCCACCATCCGCTTCAATGTTACCGTTAATATCGCCTAATCTATGTTTTAAATTATGGCTATGTGTCTAATCTGCCCGTCGCATTATCAATGACCCATTTCCAGTCAACATTGTCGAAGCGGATTGTTTTTTTATCGGTTCATTTCCGTTTTATAGCATTTTGAAAAGCCCTCGTTTTCAAGACATAAATCGATGGAGAAAGGGCACAAATTGGTGCATAAATGTACATCAGAATGCAGGAAATAAAGTGTTTGATGCTCAAAATGTCCTCGATTTCACCTCACTTACTCACTCACAATCACTCAGTCACTCGCTCATTCACCCCTGCAGCCCTAGTAGCTCACACCATCATACAACTCACACATCCACTCCTACACAGAGAGGTGGATGGCGTTCTGGTGTGTTCCACTGTCAAACATCTCCGTCCAAATGGGAAGTAAACTAAGTGCAGGTATGCTTTCCTCACGCAGAAAAGATAGACTGTTTACTTTTCTGATAACTAAATCACTGCATACCTCATAAATGTTCAGACAAGCTTCATTTTTGGTTATTAGTGTACTGTGTATTCTGTAAACACCCAATTCAACATTGGAGCCACATTTCCTTTTTAAATGTATTTGGTCTGGGGCGAATCACATAACGCGCTGAGTCGCGGCACAGCCGACCCGGGTTCGATTCCCGGACCCGTCGTTATTTGCCGAATGTCTTTCCCCCACTCTGTCTCCCGTTCCTCCTCTCTCTCTCTCTCTCTCTCTCTACTGGACTGCCCAGTAGGAAAAAGCGATAAATGCTAAAAAAAATAAAAATTATTTGGTCGAGGATGTCCCGTTTTTGGTAAATCGGGACATCTCGGGCATGCAGTGCTGTTTAGCAAGCTGTGACGTTCAGGAGTAGAGACAGCTCTGTGTAGGAGTGTCTCACACACTGCAACCTCCCCTCCAATGATATGTGAAAGGCAAAACTGCAGAACGACACAAATAATATACCATCTACATGGACGGCATATACTGTATATAGCGCTTTTATTCAAAAAGGCTTGAAAACTTACGCCTCATATTCACACATTCACACACCATGCAAGGTGCCGATCTGCTCATTGGGAACAGTTAGGGGTTAAGTGTTGCTCAAGGACACAGAATGGAACCGGGAACCATCCAATTACCAGATGACCGCTCTACCTCCTGAGCCGCTGTCGCACCCATCTCTCTCTCTCACAGACACACATATACTGTTTAATATATTTATGTGTTTAGAGTCCCCATATCATTATGTTCGGGAACACTGTCATTTGAAATACATTAGCCTCAACCATAATTTTACTAACGGAAGAGCATACTGACCACCGCCACACACACACACACACACACACACAGACACACAGGCATTACTCCCAACATTCCAATAATTGGTATGATTACCATTTGCACAGCCTGTTCTCTTTTTCCTCCCCCATGCGCCCTCGCCCTGAGTTATTACACCGAGCCGCAACATGAACATAAAACACAGATGAAATAATATTCCCCAAACTGCTCTCCTTAATAGCCGCGGACCGGCTAATATATGGAGGAACATCTGCCCTGCCTTCCCGTAGCAGACGAGTATTTATGAACTAACTTTTAAGGCTGAACAGCCCACTCCTGGACAGAGAGAGATAAAAATCCAATCAAAAACAGGCAGCGTCGGGGACACTCCGGGTCAGATTGAGGGGTCACTGGCGACAGCCTCCTCCCCCTTTCTCCAGAGGCCTATCAGGCCTGACCGCAGAGTCACAGACACACCTGCTCCCGGTGCTGTCTGGACCACGTTAACGGGGCCTGGTGCCCTCCGGGGGGTCACTAGGCGGTCGTAACTGGCGGCCACGTCGGCGAGGGCTGGTGATTAAAAGGACATCAGAGCCGAGGAAACCAGGCGTGGTATCGCTCCCTCCAGGATGATCACAGGGACATTTCCTGCTGTATTTCACACCAGACAATTCAATATGAATTTTTTGGTTCGGCCATTAAGACCTGGAATGTGTTGCTGCTGGAGAACAAGGGAGATGGGGGAGGAGAGGAGAAGAGAGAAATAAGAGGGGAGAAGAGAGAGAAGAGGATACAAAGAAGAGGACACAAAGAAGAGGAGAGAGAAGAGGAAAGAGAGGAGAGAGAAGAAGAGAGAAAAGGGAGGGAAGAGGAGAGATAGGGGAGAGAAGAGGAAAGACAGAGAGAAGATGAGAGAAAAGAGAGGGAAGAGGAGAGATAGGGGAGAGAAGAGGAGATATAGGGGAGAGAGAGAAGAGTAGAAAGGGTATCTCTCTGAGGCACTGCTCTACACTAAGGGTGGAACAGCTATTCACAGCTAATGTACTTTATACATCCTCAAAATAGTGTTGGATCAACATGGGACATTCTGACCTTTAAAAATGTGGAAATTCAGGACAGTAAGTCTTATTTCACATTAAAGTCTGATATCTCACGGTGTCCTTTGGAAATGGGATGATTAAGTAATTGTATTGATTACACTGCAGGGTAGCGGAGCATGGAGGCTCCATCAGAGGCTCCAGGTGGCTGCACTACATTTCTGTTATACTTTTTAAATGTTCTATTTTTATTTAATTATTTTATGTGTGATCGCTGTACAGTGGTCGAAACTCAAGTGCTGTATAATACATTCTGAAATGTGACAAGCTAACCAAGGTGTGAACATTTTTATTTTCAGTTTTCAAAGAAATGAGAACAAACTCACAACAACGACCATCAAGCAAGCAAAAACCCTATAAAACACAACCAGGATTCAACAGGCTTCCCCACACAGATTCCAGACAAGCTGCTGGGTTTAAACACACACATGCCGCCACGCACAGCCAGGCCACTGAATCTGAACATCATTCATACCGTACTACAAAATCTAATGTCGGAAAACCATAACAGATGAAACCTGTAAACACATTCGGTGACGGCGCACCTTGACAGATGAAAACATATGATTCAGTGACAGGCGCACCTGACCAGACACAGATGAAAACATATTCAGTGATGGCACACTTTACCACAGATTAAAACACATTTGGTGACAGCACAGCACACAGATTAAACCAGAATCATCAGCAGCATATTGACAGCATAATTCTTGTCTTTTGCAAAGGAAATCCACTTCACCCTCTTCAATCCAACTCACATTACAAAGACTTCTCCTCATGTCACTTGAAACACAAAAAAAATGCTTCAAAAATGTGTCTAATTATCTTCACATACTGTAGAAACAAAACGAAAAACCCAATTACATCATAAAACATGCTCAAATAGTGGGTTAATAGGTTACCTCTGCCGGCAGTGTGTGAATGTGTGAGGGAATGGGTGAATGTGAGGCATAAATTGCAAAGCGCTTTGGGTAAAAAGCGTTATATAAATGCAGTCCATTTACCATTACAACACTGTTGGACTGGTATCTTGGAACGTATTCTACACTTTCAAATGACTGGTTGGTTCTTAGGATTCCTCCAGTTTGCTCTGAACTAGGGTTAGGGTTAGAAACGCTTTTTCCTTTGATGCTTCCAACACCTGGAATGCCCTCCAAATGACTCTGAAGCTGAAGGTTCTTCCTTCAGTGTCTTACGAGTTGAAATAAAGGTTTGAAATTAAATGAAATATAAACAGTGCTTCACCGTAATGGTTTGATATCCTGTTCTGAGCCTCCCGTGTCATTTCTTATTTGAAGTGAATATGTAATATTGTCTCAATATAATTTCAAAACGCTCTTGATGGTTTTTAGTTCATTGATCTAGTAATATTTGATGTCAATATCTTATATATATCTAAAGGCCATAATGTATAATATGCCTGTGAACGTCTGTGTCTCTGCCTTCTCCCTCCCTGCATGTGGCGTGACCTGCTGACCTCTGGCTGTAGGCTCCTTCCACACACACACACAGGGCTCCCTGTACATCCTGATCATGCGCCTCACACACACTCCTCTTCCGACGCGCACACACACTCACGTACACACACGCGCACACATCTCTCCCACCCAGCTGTCGCGCCCATGATTTGTGGAGATGTTGTTCGAGAATAGGGGTCTTCTCCATCTGGAACCCATTAGCCCCCCTTCTGGAACAAGCACACACACAGCCTAGCACACACACACCACACACACACCCATACTACACACACAAATACATATACACACATACACCCCTCCCCTCCTCCTCTGTATAAATGTCATGTAATGTGGATATTCTGCCCTTCTTCTACTGGTGGCGAGGAGCTGAGCCCATGCGGGCTGCAGGAGAGTTCTCTTCTCTGTGTGACCAACTAATAAAAGCTCTGTTTGAAATACTCTGTGTTCCGCAAATCTTTTGGTCGACTGGTCCACTACCATATCAATTAAGAATTCACGAGGGACAGGTTATCCCTTTCACTCTAACGGAAGCTGCTGAAATGTAGGCCTATATGACATTTTATTCTCGCACAGAAACATAATCTAAAATGGAAAATATAATGGAATTGATTCGAGTGTATTACGTATTATTCATGCATCGCGTTCTGATGTTTACAATAATGCGAACAGATAGTTCAATCTGTAACAAGACCTGATGTGTAGGCTTATTAAATATTCAATTCAGCTTTCAATTTGTAAATAAATGTATAACTGGTGTGAAACGTAGCACATGCACCAATCATGTGTCTATGTTTGTGTGTGTGCATGTGTCTGTGTTTCCATGCATGCATGTGTCCAGGGTTGACTATTAGGGCAGTTGATCATTATGCATGTTTGTGTGACTGAATACAAAGCTTTTGTCCAAGCCACCAGGCTTTCCGTCTTCTCTAACCCTTGGTTTTCTCTCACTCTATACCAGGGGTTCCCAACCTTTTTCCCCCCAGGGACCCCCAAATATCTCTGATGAAATTCCTGGACCCCCCTCCTAATAAAATACCATAAAATACTTTTTTTTGTCATTTTAATAACACACTGCTTATACACAGGTATATGCATCATAATTAGACCCACTATGCTTATTTGACTTGTGCCTTCAATCAACAAATCTCATCTGGCACCATATGTATTTCAAAATGTTGGCCAATATTCAAATCCTGTATTCATCCTCTCAAATCAGGCCCTAATGGTGAACGGTTTGCATTTATGTTGAATGAAGTAAGAATCCACTGCAGTAAAAATATCCTCACCTCGAGTGGTGGTAGTAAGGTTGACTGACATGAGAATGTCCTGCTTCAGATCCTCATTTTCGATATACTGCACATAAACGATGAGCACAGCCTCGTCTGCGACAGTTGTAGTTTCATCAAGTTGTATGGCAAATGGACCCTTTCTAAGCTTTTTTGACAGCTGCTGCTCGCAATCACTTGACATCTTATCAATTCGGTCTTTCACTACATTGTTCGAGAGTGGTACTGATTTTAGTTTATCCGCCACCTGTGGGCCGCACAGTTTCTAAACCATTTTGATGCAGGCTGGTTTGATGAGCTGCTCGCCAATATTGTGCGGTTTCTTTGCTTTTGCAATTAAAAGCGAACACTCAAAGGAGGCTTCGGTAGCCTTCTGTAAATCACTGCCACCCCTGCTCCACGCTACTCTAACATCAACAGGCTTGTTCGCCTTGAGAGACTGTTCTTTCCTCCGAAAAAAGTCTGGATCCTTCCCAACGGTTTCTGGGTGCTTAGACGCCTGATGTCTCTTCAGCTTGCTGGGCTTCAGGCTCGAGTTTGCCAACTTTTCTCCACAAATCACACACTCAGGTCGTTTGTCTGGTCCCTCAGTGAAGCCCATGGTGATGTAATTTTCACGATTGCTGTAGGTCCTAACTTTTTTTGCAGATGAGCTGCCGTCATCTCCTTTTCGTTTGTCACACATTTTCGCCTCTGGCGGCTGACTGCAGACGAGCCGAGAAAGTTAACTAGCGTGCTAGGCTAGCTACGGAAAGTGATACAGTCAACTGATTCGCGTTTTAGCGGCTACCCGGTAGCCTACTGTTAACGTTCAAAAATCATGTCTAGATGTTTATTTATTTATCTTTATTTTTTATTGTAGTGGAGAGACTATTCATGCTTCTGATGATAAAAATATGCTAATTAAATATTCCCCTGAAAAAAAAGAAGAAAAAAAACTCAAATCATCTGTGGTCTGGCGGACCCCCTGCGCCCCCCGGACCTCAGGTTGGGAATCACTGCTCTATACCAACCTAGCTTCTCTCTCTCTCTCTCTTTCTCTCTCTCTCTCTCTCTCTCTCTCTCTCTCTCTCTCTCTCCCCTAATTACAGGATGGGGTACAGGTGTGTGAAGACCGGAGGAGTAGCTGATCGACATTCTACCGGCTGATTGCTCTACCTATTTAGACCTGGCTCAAATGTCATGAGGCTGCCAGATCATAGTTTCTCATTTACCAGTCAGTCCTTATAGTATGGCTTGTTCTCATGTCAGTCCTTGTTCGTTTGCTTTGTCTAACTTGTCTTGTCCTCCTTTGCTCACAGTCCTCTACCTGGCTCCACACCAGTGGCGGCTGCTGACCAAATTTCTTGGTGAAGCACAAAATTATTATATTATATTATATATTAAATTATATTTTTTAAACATCCCCAACGCTGCAACACCCCCATTCCTCCCAGGCTCCTCATTCGCTTCCATTCATTTTGGGGACCATGTTTAAATATCATACTTCTGAAGTATAAACAAACTATACTGCTGTGACGATTTCAATAAAACAGACCATTCTGAGTCAATGGTACAGCAAAACTGTACATTGGAATATTGGTAAACATATCGGTCAATCCCATTATCCTGTGGGATTATGCCCCCCCTCCCCGCGGTGATATTAATATTTGATTAGAAACGCAAGCAAGGCTTGCCCGACTCATGTGGTCCTTGGGGGCTACCTGGTGCCCGCGGGAACCGTGTTGGTGTATTACACACGCAAGTCCACAGCAGGCCAATGAATTCATAATCACTGTAAAATATATATTTTAAATGCACTCACCACACAACAGCCAAAGCAGTGACCGATCTCATCTTCCATTGAATATTGCAGCTTCTCCATCGTGACAAGTCCGACTCGAGTCGAGACACGTTCTTTTATCCCATGGAAAGTGTAAACAATTGACCACCACACCACTTCCGTTATTTTGAGCTCATGGGAGGTTCGGGGCAGCGCATTCATTTGATTCCCTTGCGCTCTCGTCCCCCCGCCCCCCTCCTCCTCACGAGCTCCATGTAACGCGGAAGTGCAGTGGTCTATGCCATTTCGCGCAGCTTCTCTCTGATTGAGTCTCAGACCGTCGAGGGCTGTCAATCATTCAACCCGCGTTCGTGAGTAGCATGCGCAAAGTTGCACGGGCGGGGCTTAGATGACTCAAATAGCCTATTTTGATTGGATAATAGAATAAAAAGATCAACCCGTGCAGGGAAAGTTGCACTTGAGTGATTGACAGCTAGCCATTACTGACTGCAGGCCTGATCAGAGAGCTCAGAGCTGTCACTTTTGGCCATTTTTGAAGAAGAAATTTTTTTTTTACAGAGGAAAACATTTCTAATAAAAAATAAATAAAAATGATAATTAACACTTTGAGAGCCACTCACGGCTAAGCTCGTGTTTCTCGGATTTTTTTTTTTTAGCGATCTGAAATCATATTGCATCACGCGAGCCTACCCTAGCCTACCCAAGGGCTGCCGGCGATCAGATGTGAAAAAAGCGCCCCCTATCGTCTCCCAGATGGTAAATCACCCTTTTGGAATGGACTCAATGAAAATGGATGGGGGAAAAAAAATATTCCAGTCCACATTTTCCAGTCCACTGATGCAGCCGGGGTTACCAGAGTTTATTCTGGATCCTCTGAGCCCCGCGGATCATGAGTTCTACTGTATACACGTGATCTATACACTAGTGTTGTCATGATACATTGTATCATGTTGTCATGATACATATCGATACTGAATATTTAAAATGGTTTCGATACTCATTTCCCGAAGTACCGATACTTTCTGCAGTATCGGTACCAGCTGGCGAGTGTTCTACCGCAAGTTGTTGACACGCTGTTCAGAGCATGCTTGCCCCTCCGGCTCCTCCAGCCCTCCCCCTCACAGAGCCGACAAACATTTTAGCTGAAGATGGCAAATGCAGAGCATCCGCAACTTGTGCTTGTGGATAAAGAAAACAGCAGAAGTGCTGTTTGGAGGTACTTCGGGTTTAAGTAAACAACGAGGGACAAGCTAAAGAAGATGCCCCAATGCTATTTGCAAGCGGTGTTACAGATCAGTGCCAACGCGGATCTCCATAAAGAAATGAGAGGTTCGTGACAGCTGCTCTTTCAACGTCACTGTGACTGAAGCATTAAACCATTAACTCTAGTTTAATACATGATACGTTGTCTACTGATGGCGCATAATATCAACAGCTGATAAGTTGTTAGTAACGTTACAGGCAGCTATCAGCTAACGTTAGCTACTCATAGCCGTTAGCTCCCTTAGCTTAGCTGGCCACTTTTATAATTACTGCATGGAAACGGAGTAACGTTAACGTTTAAACGTTATGTCGAGGTCATACAATACTACAGTCGACATAAGGTTAACGTTACCCCGTTTCCATGAAGTGTTTAAATAGCAACAATCTTGTTGAAAATGTAACGTTACTAAAATGCTCCGAGCATAGCCTCTCTCTCTCTCTACCCCTCTCTCTCGTTATCTTTAAATAAAAATCGAAACTGTTACTAACTGTAATACAAACAGTTCAGTTTGTCAGGTACATGCAACACAGATTACATTGTTTACATCTGTCTGCTTGAGAAAAGACCATGTTCTGCATCTGCAATAAAAATTATTGAAGTGAGATAAACAGTTACCGTACTTTTCGGACTATAAGCCGCAGCTTTTTTCCCCATTTTTCGACCCTGCGGCTTATATAACGGTGCGGCTTATATGTGGACAAAACCCGAAAATCGTAATATTGCTTTTTTTACTGCATTGAAATGTTATTTATCTGTTCCCTTATTTGCTAAACTTAATACAACTTGTAAATGAGTTAATGTTATTTGTCCGACAGTATTGTGTCCCAATGGGAGTCATTCTCTGTAGAGGTGGGAACTTAAAGCTCAATATAAGAACGGCCATGCACCACCACTCACAGAATCGAGAAAGAGCAATCAATCTGTCAATCCTTTCCGTGTCCGGGCCGGGTGAGGTTTCCCGTGTTGAGTCAAATTAAGCCGCAGGCTCCACTCCTTACATATGGTAATTAAACATTAAAACACATGTGGCTTATAGTCCAGTGCGGCTTATATATGTACACATCATTCAATTTAGCTGCTGCGGTTTATAGTCAGGTGCGGCTTATAGTGCGAAAAGTACGGTATTTTTAAATGTGTGATCTAAAGATAAACAAAGGGTTTTAAAAGTGTTATATTTATCTTCTCTTATAGTACCAGAGAGAAGCTGAGGAAAATCAACCAGCAACAAAAGCTAAATTTGTTTATAAAAAAAAGAAAAAAAAATATATATAATATCAAATACTTTTCAAGGTATCGTATCGAAGTCGAAATTCCAGTATCGTGACAACACTACTATACACTTATCGATTTTTTCGAATGGTGATCAGGAATTGGAACATACCATTTGGATACCATCTGATGTCAGGTAAGGAATCTATGTTATCAGTGTTAGGATAATCAGACTCGTTTTCGAGGAGATATACGCTTTTTTGTGATATGTGCTCTATCTGTTTCACTGTAAAATCCATGAGGAAATGAAATCAGCTATTATCAGCGTGCGGCTCGAACGTGCGTGCGTATTCATAAATAGGCCGACAAATATCAACGTTCTGGTATATTCCAGTAAAAGGCGATTATCACAGAATGGGCTGTTTTTCACCTGAAAACGAGTGCTTTTCAAAATGCTCTCAAACGGAAATGAAGCGATAAAAAACCAATCTGCCTCGACAACACTGACTGGAAAATGATTCTTTGATAAGCAACGGGCAGATTAGACACATAGCCATAATTTAAAACATAGATTAGGCGATATTAACGTTAACATTGGGAGTGGGCCGTGGCATTCAAGGGGGTAAAAAGGAAAACACGGCGTGGCGCTCAAAGTGTTAAAAAAATTATATATATATATATATGTCAATTAATAATAATGATGAATTATGAGTGAATTTGTGTTTCACGTGTTGTCATGGAATAACCTCCACTGCTCCACACCCTGCTCCTGAGTTCTGGATCCCTGTGTATGACCTTCACCTGCTCGTCTACTCTTCTACGTGTGAATCCCCTGGACTGTCTGAGAACCTGCTCCCGGCTATGGCCCCCCCCCCCCCGCTTGTCTGACTACCCTGCTACTCGCCTACTCCCCGAACTGTCTGAAAACCTAGCCCCGGTCAACATCCCCTGCTTGTCGCACTACCTGTCTGTGCGCCAACTCCCTGGACTGTCTAAGGACCTGGTTACCATATTCTCCCTTTTTCCAATAAATATACCCGCTATTTGGGTTTTCTCTGATTCAACATCATCTCTGCATGTTTGTGTCTGCATCTGGGTTCTGGCTATAGTTCAAACGTTACAGCTTTGTACTGTATCTGCCGTGAATTCCAACACAATTCCAACAGCACATAATACTGTCTTATAGACATAATATGGTAGATCATTTAGTCTTATGTAGCCGTGTATCCTGGCAGCATCCAAAATGTTTCTTGGATAGATTAAGAGGGGATTTTTTATCGCACAACTTTTAAAACCTCTTAACAGGCACCTCCAAAATTGGCCATTTTCGTTTTCGTTTTTGAGGACTGCATACTTTTTTTGCAAACCAAAACAACATACTTTATACTTATAGCAAATGCATGAGCCTGGAAAAAAAATTCACTTTTAGTGCTAATGTAATAGAGTAACATAGGTCTGAACTTGAGTTGTAAAAAAACTTGTTACTCAAGTTTTTCTGTAGTAGTTAGTAGTCCAGAGGTAGTATTTCGCCAGAAGGTGGTATGGCTTACAAATCCAGATGGAGCCATAGCCTGAAGCCTTATGTAGTAAATATCCAAATGTCATAAAGATCCATTCAGAAATGAGTGATCAGGAGTGATTTTGGTAAACTGTGTACAAAGAAAAACTAAAAAAAACTCAGTTTTCTCATAGACTTCAATTCATTCGGCTGTTTTGATCTTCCTTTTTTCGTGTTTTTTGTTTTTTTATGTAGATCCCCATGTGGGGTATCATTGGAACACACTCATTGGCTACAACGATCCACAATCATTTTCGAGATCGGATCTTGATTGACGGAACTACTGCAGCCTGAGTCGGGAGCGGTATTTTGGCAATACCGTGTACTTTGCACAAGCCTCAAATACCGGCATGTAACTCGAGAACTGCTGAACGGATTTTGTCGGATTTTGTCGCTATCGACAGGCAACAAATAAGCCTTCAATTCTATATATATATTGTATTACAAAATATGCACACCCGAGCCACTAGGGGTCGCCAAAGTGCCGGTTGCAAAAAGTCCAAAAAACTTCCCATATGATGGACGTTGCAGCTTAACAGGTTGTAATTCTGTTTGTGGGGTGACTCTCTGGAATAGATTGGATGACGGAATTAAACTAGTAAAGTCGTCATACAGTTCAACATTAAATACTAAAGAGCGATTCTAGAAAGGTACAGTATAGAGGAGGGAGGTTGTAACTCATTAATACAAAAGAGCGATTCTAGAAAGGTACAGTAAAGAGGGAGGTTGTAACTCATTAATACAACAGAGTGATTATAGAAAGGTACAGTAAAGAGGAGGGAGGTTGTAACTCATTAATACAACAGAGTGATTCTAAAAAGGTACAGTAAAGAGGAGGGAGGTTGTAACTCTCATTAATACAACAGAGTGATTCTAGAAAGGTACAGTAAAGAGGAGGGAGGTTGTAAGTAACTCATTAATACAACAGCGTGATTCTAGAAAGGTACAGTATAGAGGAGGGAGGTTGTAACTCATTAATGCAACAGAGTGATTCTAGAAAGGTAAAATAAAGAGGGAGGTTGTAACTCATTAATACAACAGAGTGATTCTAGAAAGGTACAGTAAAGAGGAGGGAGGTTGTAACTCATTAATACAACAGTGATTCTAGAAAGGTACAGTAAAGAGGAGGGAGGTTATAACTCGCATTAATACAAAAGAGTGATTCTAGAAAGGTACAGTAAATAGGAGGGAGGTTGTAACTCATTAATACAGAGTGATTCTAGAAAGGTACAGTAGGTACAGTAAATAGGAGGGAGGTTGTAACTCATTAATACAGAGTGATTCTAGAAAGGTACAGTAAAGAGGGAGGTTGTAACTCTCATTAATACAACAGAGTGATTCTAGAAAGGTACAGTAAAGAGAAGGGAGGTTATAACTCATTAATACAACAGAGTGATTCTAGAAAGGTACAGTAAAGAGGGAGGTTGTAAATCTCATTAATACAACAAAGTGATTCTAGAAAGGTACAGTAAATAGGAGGGAGGTTGTAACTCATTAATACAGAGTGATTCTAGAAAGGTACAGTAAAGAGGGAGGTTGTAACTCTCATTAATACAACAGATTTATTCTAGAAAGGTACAGTAAAGAGGAGGGAGGTCGTAACTCATTAATACAACAGAGTGATTCTAGAAAGGTACAGTAAAGCGGAGGGAGATTGTAACTCTCATTAATACAACAGTGATTCTAGAAAGGTACAGTAAAGAGGAGGGATGTTGTGTAACTCATTAATGGAGATGTTGAAATGAATGAATGTTCTGACCTAGTCAGCATACCTTTTGTTTTCTGAAGACACTGGAAAGACAGTAGCCTATTGATTGTACAATCGCTTATTATTCATTAACAGTAATGATTGTACATTAACTCGATCGACTGATTGATCGTCAAGTGATTTAATTTGTAGAGGATTTTATTGGAAGACATTTGACGATTGTGTTTGAAGGTGTACTTGCTTATGTGCCTCAAGACTAATGATGAAGTGGTTGATATATCGAAATACGAAATACTGAAGAAAAATATTCTTCTTCCTATTCCTACGGAAGCCCTTAGAGGCCATACATTCATACATTTAATTTACTCCATTTTCCCATGGTAACGAGTTAATTTAATTTGTTTTCTCGTGATAACGGGATAATTTTCTCGAGATCTCGAGAAAACGAAATGATAGTCTAGTATATATTAAATCACTGCAGGAAACATCATTCAGTGTCGCAATGTCAGAGGAGCAGGTAGCCCCTTTCGCGACTATGACGCGGTGCATCAGTCACGAAAGGGGCACCGTGTCACATATCTCTTCAATCAAGGCCTGACACAGGCTGAAATAGCGTTATACCTTGCTGTTACAGATAATACACATTAGTAGTGTGCGCAGTGTCATCTAAGAAGACGGTCAGCAAAGGCTCTAGCACCTACGGGAGGCTGCAACTCGAAACTGGCCCCCACGTATGTCCAAACCCCTCCCACCCCCTCCAAATGTACAGTTTCCTCCCCCGCCCTCGTATGTATATATTTTCTGTTAGGATCTCACTCTGTTTAACAGTACTGTATATTTGCATATTTTTGTATGTCACAAATGTAACAGTACTGTGTATATCTCTGTCGTGTACCCCCCTGAAATAAATTAATCCGTTATCACGAGAAAACGGACTTCATTTTCTCGAGATAACGAGATAAATTAATCCGAGATAATAAGTCGTTATCACGAGAAAACGGACTTTGTTATCTCGAGATCTCGAGAAAATGATCCCGTTATCACGAGAAAACAAATTAAATTAACTCGTTATCACGGGAAAACGGAGTAAATAAAATTTATGAATGTATGGCCTCTTAGGGCTTCCGTACTTTTTTCCCTTTCATAGCAAATTATCTTTGTACTTTAATTGTATCCTTTCGTCGTTATTTTTCTACTATTTTCTATTGTTTGAAATGAACTATTCATTCGTTCATGTATAATTTAACTGATGGATTAAAATAAAATATTTAGCGTGTGCGCTCACATGCACACGTGTGTGTCTGTGTGCAACATACATGTGAATGCATTAGAAACACGCAAATTATTTATAGCGCCCGAAGAATTGCTACCACCGCCTCGACTATACTCCCCCCTCTCACCCGACGTCAAGGAAATCCATCCTCCCCGGGTCCTCAAGAGAGAGCTCATTTCCCTGCCATTGACTACACTGTATAGGGTGATCACCGTGACATCCACCCAGCCCGGGCTATACACGCTGAGGCACGCCGGCCAGGAGGGAGAGTTAACACACTCGGTCCTACTAGTTCGCAGTGTGCAGTATACGTGAACCTTGTCCTCTGGGGAAATTATGGGCCTTATATTGATACGGTGTGACTCATCGATCTCTCTGTCGGCGTTCAGTCTTGCCTCTGGCACTATCTTCCTGTAGGACCCGGGGAGTCGAGGGTGCGTGGCCCGACTAGGAGGCAGACACACACATTAGTTCTCTTTACGCCGTGTCAAGACACCGTCAGCCCCCGGGGAGCCCGGCGGGGGTTAAAGCTACAGGGAAAGGGACACAGGTGACAGGTACATCAAGGTTTTTTCTTTTTTTATTCTATTTATTTTTGGTATTTGGTATTTTCTGTATTTTTCACCCATCCCAATTTAGTCGTTATGCCAATTCCCTTCCTGGTCGTTGCGCGCATTGCCCCACTGTCGGCCTGGGGAGGGTGTAGAACTACCACATGCCTCCTCGATACATGTGGAGTCGCCAGCCGCTTCTTTTCACCTGACAGCGAGGAGTTTCACTGGGGGAACGTAACACGTGCAGAGGCACCCCGACCGACCAGTAGGAGTCGCTGTTTGCATCGACCAGGACACATACTGCCAATTGTGTTAGTAGGGACGACTGACCAAGCCGGAGGTACCGCTGAAAGCTGGATTCGATCCCAGAGTCTCTGCGGTGGTAGGCGAGTGCTTAGTCCACTGTGCTACCCAGCCTCCCCATCAAGGTTGTTTTAACAGTATCCTGAAAGCAGTGGCGTGCACAGATAAGGCCGAAGGGGGGGTGTAATGGCAAATTTTACTTTCCAATGTCCTGTTTTCTCTTGCCCGTTACTTCACAGGTATGGTATGGGAGTGATCCTACGCAGTAGACACAGCAAAGATGGATGTCCAGTCATAATTCCAGTTTAGGTTGATTTATTGCGTTGAAGTTGCACTGGTAATGATGAACATTCCATTTATAATGCCAGTGTGGGTTCTGTGGTGATTCCCTGTTCTTCTGTATTATTTTCTTTTTTTATTTACTTTTTCTCCCCATTTTCAATTTTTTTCCATTCCTCCCTCCCCTGTCTTGAACGTTGCTAGACTATGCCTCCCACTGGTCGGTTGTAGTGAGGACAGAAGCCTTGCATCACGTGTCCCCTCCGGTACACGAGCCAGCCGGTAGCAACGCCAAGAGCTGGGCTCGAACCCAGCCTCTCCTGCGTCAGTGGCGAGCGCCTTGCCCACTGCGCCATTCAGCAACCGGTCTGTTGAGTTGCTTAGCTGCTGAGCTGCTGGTAAGAACGGTGTGCTCCTCACCAGTGGCGGACTCAGGCTGTTTGAAGGGCAGGGGCGAAAAGAAAAAAAGGTATGAGCAAAAAGATATGATGCGTCATGTATGGTGAAATAGTCTTCATCCTTGATTAAGATTAACATTAGAATAACATAGACAATCCAGATTAATAGTATAACCACACCTCTATGATAAAAACACACAGGGAACAATACACCTTTCAAATGTTTATTTCACCTCATTGTCATGGTGTTTGAAAAGTAGATTTATCATGGTGTTTGAAAAGTAAATTATCATGGTGTTTGAAAAGTGGATTTATCATAGTGTTTGAAACTTAGATTTATCATGGTGTTTGAGAAGTAGATTATCATGGTGTTTGAAGGCCTAAAGCCCTAAACCATTGCTGCAGTGGTACATTTATCAATGCTAAAGATATCAGTGAGGAATATAAATATTTGGGAAACAGCATTGGTCTGGGTTGAAAAATAGTGAACCTATTCTTTAAAAGCTATTTACAACATATATTTTACAGGATATAAAACAGTTTAACAGTTAAAGTTAATTTGAGTGCTGTTGAGCTTCTTCCTTTCTCTCTCCTAACTCTCCTTCTCCCCTCCTGCCCTCTCCTTCTGTCCTCCTATACTCCCCATCTCTCCTCCTGTACACCCCTTCTCTCCTCTTGTCCTCTCCTTCTCTCATCCTGTCATCTCATTCTCTCTTCTATCTCTCCCTCCCCCCTCTCTATCTTCCCCATTCTCTCCATTAAAGGTAATATATTGTACCTGGATACTGGCTGGATCAGTGGGATATTTTAATGGCAACAGGAGAGCATTCAAGTTATTTGTACGTTTTTCTACAACTCAAGTTCAGACCTATGTTACTCTATTTCATTAGCACTAAAGGTGAGTTGTCCTTATTTTTATCAGAAGCTCCAGAATGTCATCTTTCAAAAGAGACCAGGCTCATGCATGTGGTATAAGTATAACTCTGCAAGTTATGTACAAAGCAAGAAATGATCAATTACCGGTATGTAAGAAGCACATTTCTGGATAAAGAGGGGGGATACAACCTCAGAGGACCATTGAACTTCCACCTGTGATGAAAACCAACCTGAAAATAATGTGTATCTCCTCTTACGGAGCCACCCTGTGGAATGGGCTAGACTAGAGGATGAACAAAAATATTGTGAAAACATAAATCAATTCAAATCTAGACAAAAAAAATCTATTTTTGATAGGTACAGAAGGGAAGAGCTTTAATTGCATATTAATTTAAAAAGAAATACGTATGATACGGTATTGTACGTTATATCATATTGTAACTGAGGGGTACAATTCCCTGACTGTATTGTTAGATATGATATTTAATACCACTACCTCATGTACTTTAACTTCTGGCCATCCAGTACAAGATATAAGTATGATGAACACTTTCCCACCTGATGAAACGAATCCACACAAATGTACTAAATCGAAGGTTTAATACAGCAAAAGGTGTATACAACGATCACTTAATTACATTTATGATTTGAAATATGAAATATGCACTTTTATGGCAAATGAGTATTCGTAGGTAAATCAACATTGAATGTCCAATCTCTGGTTACGCAGGGAGTAAGTATACAACCTGGAATATTTAGGAAACGATAGCGATGGTACTTAGATGATTATAGCTGGATACACTAAGGGGGGGGGGGGGGGTCCCGCTGGTTGTAAAACAGTAGGAGGGGGGGGTTAGAGAAGCCGCTGGCGGTATCCCATCTGGCCGACGGTGTCTTGGGAGAATCCAAAGTCTTGGACACAGTGCCCACAGAACCTCGGACCGCAGACAAATACAGCTGGACCCTCTGTGGACGGTAGCTGCCGGTCCACAACGGAGAGACGTAAGGCGACCTCAATGGTGTAGAGCGCCGTCTCACCTGGAGTCCTCTCCGGGGGGTAGTTCCAACACTCCGCAGTGTTGGCCTTTATCCATGGAATAATCAAAGCACCCAAAGCATAATCCAAGCCGTGGAAGGCTCGCCGTCGTCCGGGTAGAGTAATCCAATATACAGGTCCAGTCGCTCTTGGCCCGGAGCTCCTCGGATGCAAGCACCACTAGGGGTCTGCCCAGCCTGGTTAAGCGTCCAGATAACGTCAGGAACGATGGGGGTACTGATAACTTTAGAACTCTAACCGAACGATGCACCATACATAAATAGACTATTATTAGCTTAATAGAATACGTCCAACTCGACGGTATAGTGCCAAACTATGACTATTCAACTATTAATCTACACGATATCTCAATGCCTATTCTGGGCCAAGTAGGCCTTACTACACCACACGTGCGTCGTGGGGAGGCTTTGCGTCTGTCACTCTGTTGGAGGGTAAAGAACTGGACTAAAAAGAAAGTTCTACTTTACTTGCGCCATATATATATGCGCTATGAACAAATAGTACCATTCGTATTTCGCCCGACATATTCCTACGCGGAACCGGGGCTTGCCACGACATGTTAGGCGGCACGATTGAACTTGGACCTAGGGGTATGGCAACCTGGCGCCAGGTTCTCGTCCAATGGTAGAATGAAACTATTATGGGCTGTTTAGTAGACCAAAGGGATATTCAGTGCATATTGTACAATGAATATACAGGGGATATCAAACGATATACAAATACAATTAAATATATATATATAAATAAATATACATATTCGGTTTAATCTGATCCTTCACAACAATATTATATTATATAATCATATTATAATTAATTTGTATATTATAAATTGAACTATATTTGCAGTATATACTATTATATTATGGTACTATATTATATTGTATATATCATGTACTATATATCTCATATCACAGTGACATTATATATGTGCTGTACACACTATTATGTACTATATACTATTATATATACTATTATATACTGCAGGTATACTATACTGTAATGTGTACTATATGTGTGTACTGTAATGTGTACTATATGTATGTAAATTAAAAAATAATTAAAAAAAAAGTAAGTCTTCACGGGTAGGGCCCGACAAGCCTAGTGCTTCTCCCTAGCCCTTTTTGGACAATTGGACAATGCTGCAATAGCAGCTGGTAAAACTTTGGTGATTTATGGAATGACCGTTGTTATGTGTCCAAAGCCTAGGGATAGGGATGATCCCGCTGTCGCCTGCCGTTGCCTAAAAAAATAGGCTTGAGGCAATATTTAGCCAGGCGACAGAAGTTGCTGCGCGATCGTCGCTCGAAAATCTCCTGCCGTGTGGGTTGTCTCATTCATAACAATGGAAGCGATACAATTCTGTCGGTCGCCTCCCTTAAAAAATCGGTCGCCTGGCAAAAATCGCCCGCTGTGTGCGTTGGTCTTAAAGCGACCATGTCCATGCCCGTCACTACTCCAGGGTAGCAAATCACGTTTACGGGGCCAGGGGTAGTGAGGCTTCTGTGGGTCCTCTCTGTGCATAACATTCCAGGGACGGTGTGGCTGATTTCGGTGATAGCCTGTGGCTCTGGGAATTATACACCCACGCTGGTCTGTCTCGTGACCTTCCGTAACGTACTGTTGTCCAATTCTCCATGTTTCTGTCAAGCAAATCGTGACGTTTTGATATTATTTATATCTTCATCAGGCTATGCTTGACTTCTTTAAATGTTTGATAAAATGGGTGAGCGGCTAAGTGGCGCACTGGGCAAGGCGCTCGCCACTAACGCAGGAGATGCTGGGTTCGAGCCCAGCTCTTGCCGTTGCTTCCGGCTTGGCTGGTCGTTCATACTAATACAATTGGCAGTATTAGGGGGTGGAAAAGCCGGTGGGTGGGGATCGGACGTTGTGGACAGCGACTCCTACAGGTCGGTTGGTGCGCCTGTACAGCAGAATCAGGAAGCAACGGGGGCAGCGTGAGCCTCCCATGCGTTACTCCTCGCCGCTGAGAGATTGCGCTGTACAGGTGAAAAGATGCGACGGCTGCCTCCTCGTGTACCGGGGGACACGTGATGCAAGGCTTCGTCCACATTGCAGCCGACCAGTGGGAGGCATGGTCTAACAACGTTCGAGACAGGGGAGGGTAGAATTGGACAATACGAAATTGGGATGGGAGAAAAAAATTGAAAATAGGGAGAAAAAGCAGATAAAAAAAAAAAGTTTGATAAAATGTTCACTGGCTCACAGCCCATGTCTTTTTTTTACTAGATGTATCTGCTTCTCTGTTGTACGAGTGAATGAGCTAAGCTCTCTAGGCTGTGCTCTTTTTGGACTGGAGACACTTCTGATTGGTCTCTTTTTGTTGAGGGGCGTTTTTTCTCTCGCCGCAAGCGCTTCATCCCAGCACTACCCAGCGCCCTGCCAGCGCTTTTCTGCTAAAAAAAACTGTAGGTGGACGCAGGCCCTAATAGTATATAACCATTCATTAATTATTAAAAAGAATTATATTATAAGAGATTTCATTAATATCCTTACATCCAGATCCTCTGGTGAGAGCATAATCTCCCCCACTCTGGGCTGTAGGGTCCGGTGACCAGGCACCCAGGCCATGCACCCAGGAATACATTGTGCTTGGTCACAGGCTTGCCTGGTCAGAACTGACTTTACAATAGCAGAAAGCCATACTGTATGTTAGCTAATAAATCATCCTCCCTAAAACGTATTCATCTTTCGAGGTACTTGTGAATAAAATTGGGCACACAAACCCCTTTCACTGTGTACTGATCTACCGACCCCCTGGGAAAAATAGCTCGTTCCTCGCTGATTTTGGTGACTTTCTAGCGTCCATTATTCGCTTGGACAGGGTCTTGCTGATTGGAGACTTTAATATCCATGTAAACAAGAGCTCTGATAACTTTGCCACTGACTTTTTAAATGTTACGGACTCGTTTCATTTCACCCAACACATCTCCGGTCCGACGCATTGCAAAGGCAACACGTTAGACCTTGTGTTCACGATCGGGTTAAAAGTCAGCAATGTTAGCACAGAGGAGTTATTGGTGTCCGATCACAGTTGTATTTTGTTTAGCCTAGCGTTCGATAATGACTTTGTTCCATTGAAGTGTGTAAAAAGCTCTCGTATTATCAATAGCGCAGCTATAGATAGCTTCCTTGCTAGCTATGATAGAAATGTTTTGGTGTCCTCTGTTGATGACGTTAATTGTCTGGTTGACAAATTCAACACACACTGCGCGGCCATTTTAGATGACGTAGCGCCCCTAGCAACACGCAGCGTTCGTCCTGTGAACCCCTCCCCCTGGCTTGACAACAACATCTGTGAGCTCAGGCGTAACTGCCGCAGAGTAGAGAGACGCTGGAAAACCTCTCATTTAGAAGTTCATCGGCTATACCTCAAAGAGCTGAGGGCTGAGTTTAATAACTCAGTAAAGTCCGCCAGGGCTACCTATTTCAGTAATTTAATCTCATCCAACAAGCACAATCCCAGAGTATTATTTAAAACCATTAACACACTTGTCAGCCCCCCCCCCCCCCCCCCCTACACCAGTGCTGTCAAATGAGGACTGTAACCGCTTTCTTCAATTTTTTGTCACCAAGGTTGCAAACATAATGGCAAACATCACTCCCTCTCTATCCCCCCTTCCCCTCCATCCCACCACTCAAGCATCCCTGAGCGATTTCTCACCTGTCTCTCTGGATGATCTCACCATTTTAGTCACCTCCATGAAGACCTCCTCGAGCCCCCTAGACATCCTTCCTACATCCATGTTTAAGGAAGTTTTCTGCTCTGTTGGCCCCAGTCTAGTCACTATCATTAACTCATCCCTAGCCTCTGGTTCTGTCCCAATCTATTTTAAGGAGGCAGTCGTACAGCCACTCCTAAAAAAGCCCAACCTAGACCCCACCATCCATAATAATTTCAGACCCATCTCCAAGCTGCCCTTTGCATCAAAGGTGTTAGAAAAGGTTGTAGCCAACCAGCTCACCACCCACATGTCCAATCTGGCTTCCGCAAACTCCACTCCACTGAATCTGCCCTTCTCAGAGTATCCAATGATCTCCTGATGTCTGCTGACTCTGGTGAATGCTCTGTTCTGGTCCTGTTAGACCTGAGCGCAGCGTTTGACACGGTCAACCACAACATCCTTTTGGACAGGCTCAGGGAGTGGGTGGGCATCTCTGGGAGCGCTCTAAACTGGTTCGCCTCTTATCTGAGGGAGAGAACGTTCTCGGTGGCTGTGGGTCCTTTTAAATCTGACCCCACCCCTCTCTCATGTGGGGTACCACAGGGATCGGTGCTAGGACCACTCCTCTTTGCCATTTATATGCTTCCCCTAGGCCTCCTCATCAACAAATTCACTGGCATTAAATATCACTGCTACGCAGACGACATACAACTACTCTGCTCTTTTAAACCCGACAACTTGGAGAAACTCAGCCTTCTCCAGGAGTGCCTGCTCGGCATTGAGAGCTGGATGGGGAGTAACTTCCTCCAGTTAAATGCAAACAAAACGGAGGTGCTGATCGTAGCAGCTGAAAAGACTGCAGCTAGAGTGGCCACTCACTTGGGGTCCCTTAAAGACAACATACGTCCCCACCTGAGAAACCTGGGTGTTGTCTTTGACCAGGCCATGAACCTAGACAAACATGTCAAAACACTCACACGCACCTGCTTCTTTCACCTCAGAAACATTGCAAAACTGCGCACCATCATATCTCACTCTGAACTAGAACTATCCGTGCATGCTTTTATTTCCTCTAGGCTTGACTACTGCAACTCACTTTTCACCTGTCTCACCAAATCATCCACAGATAAACTACAAATGGTCCAAAATGCTGCAGCCAGGCTACTCACAAGGTCAAAAAAATCATGTCACATCACTCCCATTTTGGTATCCCTGCACTGGCTCCCGGTACACTATAGAATTCACTTCAAAGTCCTCACTTTCACTTTCAGAGCACTTCACGGTCAGGCCCCTATCTACATCACGGAACTCATCCATCCCTACACAAACACCCGCTCACTCAGATCTGCCGATCAGCACCTCCTAGTGATCCCCAGGACCAGGCTAAAAACAAGGGGTGATCGAGCCTTCGAGGTCACAGCACCAAGGCTCTGGAACGCTCTCCCCCTGGACCTGCGAACTGCCCCCTCTGAGAACTCGTTTAAAAAACAACTAAAAACGCATTTGTTCAGGCAGGCTTTTAATCACACATAGGCGCCTTTTTCTGTTCTATAGTGTTGTTTTAATTAGTGACTCATGATTTTATCCAAATTCTTTTATTCTACTTTTTTTTATCTGGTTTCACTGTTTTTAACTGCTGTTTGTTTGTCTGTTGTCATTTATTTCTGATTTTGTTTTTATTGTGTTTTTATATTAAGATGTAGTGTAAAGCACCCTGTGCATTCGTGCTGTGAAGGGTGCTCTATAAATAAAGGTCATTCATTCATTCATTCATTCAAAAGATTAACACTTAAAACGGATAGATAAATCAATCTTGAATCCACAATCCTAATCACAATCCTTTATTACAAAACCATCCTCCTTTGTCATTTTCCCCACGTTCAAACCAGAGACGAAAAGTCTGCTCTGGTCAGCAGGATTTGCCCAGACACGTTGGCACCATCTCAGATAACACAATGTTGGATTTAGACCTTATGGGCCAAATCTGTCAGATCATCAGTCAACAAACCAGCCGGTCAACCTGCCTAAATGTGGAACTTGCAAGAGTATTTAAGCCATGATGTGTTTGTCATTCTGGAGCCATTGCCCGCGGAGGGCTTTGGACTCACAGGACTGTTTTTCCTCCCTGTGTGTTCCGGTCAATAAAAACCACCGATTGGACTTTGTCTCCTGATTTTAATTCCTACTCAGCCGCTCGTAATCACCAAAAGATCCCAGCATAATTATAGAGAACTTACAGTATATAGCCTATATTTAAGACTATATACTAGGTATCACCAATAGGCTACAGCCTACACATTTCTACAATGTCACATAAAAAAATCAGTGGCCTAATTATACAACTGCGAAAAAGATTAACCTAGGCTAATTGAGATAAACATCTTTCCACAGATTTTCAGGAATATGCAGAGCCAGCCATCGATCGGCTATTGGAGCACTTTGGCAAAGCGACACAGACAGAGGGACAGACTGTCCCAACGGCACCTTTCATCTATGAGGCGCAGATTGGGACAAAAGCCTGTCGAATACAAGATCTATCCAGTTGGTCCACGAGGCCCAGATGGGTCTGCGGGCCACCCAGATGAGTATCGCACGCGGACCAAAACTCGGCGGCGCGGGATACTGTTAACGCGTTCTTTTAATTGACCTTGAAAAATGAGGAGAGGGTGTTAGCAATCAAATATTTATTACAGAGTGAATATTCAATATTACAGAGTATTTACACAAACAGCTGAGAGTGGACACGGTTCTACTTAGCTTTTGGGGCACGGCAGAAATGTGTCCAGCCCCTTCCATCACATTGCCATTTATACTTTTCCTGGTTGGTGTTCTTAAGCGAATGAGGTGGCTCTCTTCCAAATTAGCAGCATGGTTCAGGGCTTAACAAATTACTATACAAGGTAAACAGTTGAAATAGCAAGGATCTAGAATTACAGTCGGTCTCCTGGTGGTTCCAGAAGGACAGGCAGGAGTCATGGTGACACATAGCATCGGGTCCCCCCAGGGCTGTGTTCTGAGCCCCCTGCTGTACTCACTATACACACATGACTGTGTGGCCAAGTTCAGCTCCAACTCCATAGTGAAGTTTGCGGACGACACGGTGGTGGTGGGGCTGATCTCGGACAACGACGAGAAGGCCTACCGGGAGGAGGTTGAGGTACTGGAACGCTGGTGCCAGGACAACAGCCTGCTCCTGAACATTGGTAAAACCAAAGAGCTGGTCGTGGATTATAGGAGAGGACAGCAGGAGACACACACACCACTGAGGATTAACGGGGCTACCGTGGACAGGGTGAGCAGCTTTAAGTACCTGGGGGTCCACATCGCAGAGGATCTGACATGGACAACACACATAGACTCAGTCGTAAAAAAGGCGAAGCAACGCCTCTACCACCTGAGACAGTTAAGGAAGTTCAGAGTATCTGGGAAGATACTCCAGTCCTTCTACTCCGGAGCTGTAGAGAGCATCTTGACTGGAAACATCACTGCCTGGTATGGAAACAGCACGGCACAGGACAAGAAGGCCCTACAGAGAGTGGTGCGCTCAGCCGAGCGTACCACGGGTATTGCACTACCACCCCTGCAGGTTCTATAAAACAAGAGGTGCAAATCCAGAGCCTGCAGAATAATGAAATACCCACACCACCCCAACAACAGCCTGTTCATGCTGCTCAGGTCAGGCAGACGCCTGCAAACACCAGCTGCTAGGACAGAGAGACTTCGGCTCAGCTTCTTCCCCCAGGCCATCAGAGCCCTGAACACTGAACTCTCCACACACAAGCACACACACAACACACACACTGTACACGCTCACACACTAGCAGCCACTTTAACATGAGCAAGCACACACTCATGCTGCACACGCCCACACTTATGGCCACTAAGGAAAGGTCACTTTAAAAATAGTATAGTATAACCGGAGATTGTATAAATTATTATGTACAGAAAGACACTACCAAAGGACCTAGTATGTCCTCCATGCTCTGTAAATAACTTATGTACATATACCGATATGCCCTAACATGTTACTTGTTTATTGCACAATGTTACTTGTTTATTGCACAATGTTGATTCTATTATATGTTATTTGCACATCGTTGCGGGCAAGACCACCCGCATTTCATTGTATACTTGTATGCCGTGACAAATACATCTCTTGACTTGACTTGACTAGGCCTTTGGTTGTTGTAATACAATATAATAACACATTTGAATGGTACACACATTTGTAGATATTTGTCTATACATTCTTACAATTGATAGATTGATTGACTCATATTGTAGATCTTGACAATGCTGCCTCTGGTCAGCCAAAATCGTCACCTCATCAGTTTTTGGCCCTGTGGGCCTGTGGCTTTTAGCAACAGCTGCACTGACCCTTCCAGTCACAAATAGATTTTGACCACCTCAGTAGATACAGACATGCTGAGATGTATACATGATAATACATGATAATAAAATACATGGATAAATGTATCTAGGGACATAAATAAATGGATTTTAGCCCACAATACCCAGTGACTTTATTATTTTATTTAAAAGAATAAAGTGGTGTACTCCTGAATTTCCCCAAGGGGTCTATAAAGGAATATCTTATCTTATCCTTCACTTCCGCAATCAGATCAGTCAGCCTTTGCGCATGTTCAATAATTATTAAATTATTTATTATTTAATTATTCTAGTAATTTATCTCCAAACTGAAATATTCTGTCACCCATGTTGTGTTCTCTAATGCATGTTGAAGCTGTACTTCCAAGAGCCTCCACTATGGGGTGCAGTTAATACAATGCGATGTTATGCATACAGGTGAGAAGAGAAGAAGTGTGTGTACCATGCTGTGTGGCGTTATTTTTTTTCATAACCGCAGTTTGCGCAGACGCTCTCTGATTGGTCACTGGCGTTTCTGGTCATGTGACTTGAGCGCCCAATCGTGTGACGCCTGTTTCTTTCACCGGTTAAGCTTAGGCACTCTTTCGAAGTTGGTTAAGGTTAGAGTTTGTCTTAGAGCAGGGCGATAGAACACCAGCCCTGATTCCAAACTCTAACCTTAACCAACTTCGAAAGAGTGCCTAAGCTTAACCGGTGAAAGAAACAGGCGTCACACGATTGGGCGCTCAAGTCACATGACCAGAAACGCCAGTGACCAATCAGAGAGCGTCTGCGCAAACTGCGGCTATGAAAAAAAATAACTAAGCTTAACCAGTGATAAACTAGGCGTTAGGTAGTTTGCATGCTGTTCGAGGCGGAAATGGGCAAAGACACAGCCCGTCACGCGATTGGGCGCACATGTCACATAACCAGAAATGTCAGTAGCCAATCAGAGAGTGTCTCCGCAAACTGCGTCTACGAAAAAAGATAACGCTGCTGTGTACGATGCTACAAGTTTAACTAAACATGCTAAAGGCTAAAGAGTGATCCTGCCTCCTGAGTCTTCTTACTTACATACTACACCATTACAAAATATTACTACGTACATCATAACAACCCAGATGACCCAAGGCTGGAGCAGTGAGGAGGAGGGAACACAGCTGATCCCAGTCAGCCGCTGTGCTCCGGGTCCTGCCACAACCCGGCCCCGCTCTGTATCTGCACCACCAGCGGAGATACCTGCTCCACCTGCAGCACAGAGGGAGGTCAGTGGCCTCCCTGTCCCCTCCGCGTGAATATTAAAGGCAACCAACTTGTGTTCGGCTTTTCTCTGATTGGCCGCGCCCCCCCCGCCCCCATGCGCAGCCGTCCCACGTCCCAAATGAAATCCAAGGAGCAAGCGCGGCAGCGCGGGCAACCAACTTGTGTACCAATTCCAACGCACTTGTGTTGGGCTGCGATAGCAGTGGAGCGCTGCTGACTGATTATTATGTTTCGCGTTTTTAACAACCAACGGTAGATTCACTCGTCACTGTACATGTATTTAAACAAAGCCCATACAGTTATGAAATGCGCTGAACTAGAAAATACATCTGGTAGTTCGTTTATGACGTTAATTAATAATAAACACTGTTAGGACTCTTACTAATAAACACTGTGTTAGGACTATAAACACTGTTAGGACTATCTGACTCTTAATAATAAACACTGTTACAGTGTTAGGACTATCTCGATTCACGCGTCACTACTGTAACTAGAAACTCTGGGTGTCACTGTACATCAGTGTGGAACTGTAAGCTGTAACGTTATTTCGCGTTTGTAACGTCAGCGGGGCGATGCGGTGGTTTGTCCCCGGCTTCCGTGCACCACCGCCGGCTCTACTCGGTCCAGCTCCAGCAGCAGCGACCGTGCTCCGTTGTAGAACGAAGCCCTTCAATGACAGAGCTCTCATATTTTGCGAATGCATAAACTATATCTTAAATTATGGCTATGTGTCTAATATGGCTGTCGCTTATCAATGACTTCGCGACAGCCATATTAGACACATAGCCATAATTTAAGATATAGTTTATGCATTCGCAAATATGAGAGCTCTGTCATTGAAGTGGGTGGTGGCAGTGTAACAGCGTTCACCCTGATGTAAAGTAGCGATTTTTATTGTTTTGTCATGACAACCCAATTACATAATCCAACATATGTGTAAAGAAACAACATATTCCAGTTAACGGTATATTTTTTAATGATTCATTACGGTATAAATTAGGTTAACTGGAGCTGTGGAGGCTGCTTGCTGAAGAGCCAGCGGGGCGACGCGGTTGTTTTTTCCCCGGCTTCCGTGCACCGCCCGCGGCTTGACTCGGTTCAGCTCCAGCAGCAGCAGCGGCCGTTCCTCCGTTGTAGGAAGCCCTTCAATGACAAGCGCTCTCATATTTTGCGAATGCATAAACTATATCTTAAATTATGGCTATGTGTCTAATATGGCTGTCGCTTATCAATGACTTCGCGACAGCCATATTAGACACATCGCCATAATTTAAGATATAGTTATTTATGCATTCGCAAATATGAGAGCTCTGTCATTGAAGTGGGTGGTGGCAGCTTACTAATAATAATAATAACTTTATTTGTATAACAGTAGCGATTTTTATTGTTTTGTCATGACCAAACATAATCCCAACATAGATAGGAGGTGTACTGTATGTCAAATGTCGGTCATGTGGTGGAAGAGTTTAGTACAGTCACACAACAGAACACCGCTGGTTCGACCAGCGCTTCTGCCGCGCGCGTCTCTCTTGCCGCAAGGGCGTGTGCTAGTGGATTGATTGATTGGCCGTGTGGCCAATCAGAGAAACGCTGAACGAAAAGCTGAACACAAGTTGGTTGCCTTTAATATTCACGCGTCCCCTCCGTCATCCGGGGGGGGACGCAGAAGGGCTCCACCTCCACCCGCGGCTCTACCTACCAGCAGGAAGTACTGGGGATCATTGGAAAGGTCCCCAATGACGACGAATATTTTTTATTGAGCCTGGCACCAGCTTTAGGAAGATTAGATCACTGAAAAAAATCCCTTGTTCGTATACATTTTCAGCAGTTTTTGCACAATGTAGAGTTTTCTGATTCGTTTTAGGTTTACTTTGTTTTATTTTAATCAGTTCAATAGGGAGGTGTAGTGGTTACGTCATTTTCATTTTTTCCTGTTCCACCCTCTGTTCCACTTAATGTATTTCCCCATTGCCCATTTCTAAAACGCTTAGTTTAAAACTTTGTATTTATAATTTAAATCGTATAATGTTATTTCGCTGCATATTAAATCACTGTAAATACTCATGTAAATCATTGTTTCGTTGTACATATTGTGTATTGTTTTTTGCATAACGTTAGTAGCTAGCTAGCTTGCTAGCCATTCCCGAAACTCCTCCACATGCCCCGATTTAAAATGGTTCTCTCCTCTTTGTATACTTTTGTCCTCACAAACAAAGTATTCTGCCAGGGAACTTATGGACACGACAGTAGTAGTGTGGTGGATTTTTGACGTCTCCAGGGATGGTTAAATGAAATACAGAGACAAGAGATTGGCCTTAAATCAGCGTGCAAACCACCAGGTTCTCCACGGACATCCAGCAGCCTAAAACAGTGTCACACTGCGAATCAGGTATTCTGAAATAATGCACAGGAGATAAAAGACAGCCGGAATACTCACGTTAAATGAATACAATACAGGTTTATTGGAAAAGAAAATATCTATATACAGTACGCCCATACGGACGGACTTTCAGTCTGTCAGAGTGCATATTCACAGGTCTGTCAGAGTGAAAGTGAAGACAAAGCAATATTGTAATGGCTTAACACAGTGAGATAGAGACGCCTCCGTCTCTGATTGGGTTGGCTTTATATCATTTGGGGAGTCGGATGGGATGGGCCCTTGCGGAGGGCTCGCTGCGGCCTTGGATGCAAGCGTTATCTGGCCTGCTCTGAATATAATGAATGGATATAGTGTTTTAACAGTTTTTGAGAGAAGGATAACATGACTTCATGGATCAACCCTGTTGTGGGGCCCCAGAGGATTAAGAATGTGAAATTACCCTTCACAGTAGTTATAAGGTTTTTGAGCTTGTAACGTTAATGTTAGTTAGCTATCGTGGTATCAGCAGGGCGTGACGTGTAGCTAGCTAGCTTGCTAGCCGGCATGATGCGTGTGCAGTGCTTGCCCCACAGGTCTGAGAAGAGGACCTGCGCATTTTACTCGTTCCCGAAACTACATGCCCCAATTAAAAATGGTTCACGACAGTAGACATTGCTAACGTCTAGTACGTTTAGCGGGGTAATGTTAACATTAGCTAGCTAGCTAGCTTGGTATCAGCTGGCCGTGACGTGAGGTGGGCGACAGCTGCCTACTGAACAACAGGCTGCCTACTGGTAAATGTAGTTATTTTTTTACGACAAATTAGAAACCTTATAACTACCTTTATTTCAACCAAAAATGCTTAAACAGTAATGTTAGTGGTAGACGGGAACTCATTTTGTGCAAAAATGGAAGCTTATTCATTTCCATGCGTCAGAATTGTTACAATAGCCGATAATCCATTTTCCCAATGATGAATCCCTATACGGGTGGAACAACCAGTGACGTCAGACTACACCTCCCTATTGCTTTTAGGTTTACTTTGTTTTATTTTAATCAGTTCAATAGCTTTTAGGTTTACTTGTTTTTAATGATTTCATTTAATTGTAATCAGTTAAATTTACCTGTGCCTAGTTGTTATAATCTGTAAATAAATATGTAACACACTGTTTTAATAATCAGTTCAATGTCTTAAAATGTACCTGTGCCCATATTGTAATAAGTATGCATTGGTCAAAGTTTAATCTTGATTTGCATCCTAACACATTCGGGGCTAACCACGGACATGTCCGTGTTTCGGATCCAACGGTTGAGGGCCAACCACGGATATGTCCGTGGCAAGGTTGTTTAGGCTTTTATTCCATTTTAATATCCTACTCAATGTCACCGAGTGGCACTGCAGATTTACCCTACTCTTGGAATTCGGAAAAATGCATTACCGGCCAGATCCTCATAGGAGCGCTGTCTCGATAATGCAGTGTTCCCTGTTACAGACCGGTGTTTATTTTAATTTTTTTTTATGAATGGATTTTTCTGTTAGCCTATAGCTATGCGTGTGTAGCCGGTCGCCTGAAATAGTTTTTGGGACGCTGAATTCAGTATGCAGTAAAGGATTATAGCATCAGCCAATGGACATATGGATCTACCAGATGGCGATCGATAACTGGGAAATCCTTTTTGCAGTCCAACCGGCCACAGGTAAGAGCTATTTGACGTCAATTACAGCCCAATCGGGCCTTGTTTTGATCCACCCACCCATCCACCCGGTCAGCGAATTAGGCTACTGAGGCTAATGCTGTTATTGGTAATCAATAATCAGAACCGACGTCCCCCGCCCCCCCCCCCCTTTCATGCATTCATTGTGGACCATGATACCGATCAAATGCATTTTGATTATCTCTAGCTTGTCTATGGCCGAAACGCCATTCGATTTAACGTTATTAGCTTAGCACCCTGTATCTCGCGTTCCAAGAAATATCCCAGAACAGCTATAACGTTCATATTCAAGACGCTATAAAATGGGAACGTATTGATGAAAACATTATTTGTTTAAGGCATATTGAAGGGACAGTTTATAGTGTCAATTGACAATGAGAATGGACAGATAGCAATAATCTAAAGTATAGATTTAGCTCTACAAACAGCCTCACGCACAATGAAACCGTATTATGATATGCTGGCCGTATAGAGTGGGGCCCGGTATAGAGTGGGGCCCGTGTAATCCCTGTGGCTGTAAATGTGTTAATAGCCAAAACATTATGCTAGTTATGAATAACATTTATACAAAATTGTTGGTAATACATAGTTATTGTAGTCACCCTCCAAGCATTTTGGATACAAGGATAATCTTGGTTGAGCATTGGAACAACTCTCTCAAAACAAAGTGGGTGGCTCTGAAAAGCGCCTTTGGGTGAATACGGGAGGTCCTCAGATGATTCCATTCTGCCATGGCACCTGTCCTGCTGTTGAGAAGTAGCCAGTAAAGGTCTCCCTGACAGTAATGGCCTCTCTGTTGGCGTTGTTGCTTCTAACCCTTCTGAGGGCCTGGGCACCAAGGAGTGGCTCTGCTGGCACCGCAGGCACCGGCACAGATCCACCATCGTCCCACCTGATTGATTGATTGATAACTTTATTAACAGATTGCAGAATGGGTACAATACAGTACGGCTCAATACAAACAACTGTTACCCCATTCATTGCCAATCACGAGTATAGTCGGGTTAACTCGCCATCGCTTGAGTGCCAATCACGAGTAGTCGGGTTTTAATCGCTATTTATTTTATTAGCGATATCCATTCATTTTCATCCATCCAACCTGATGTTATCGTTGGGAATGGGTTTGAGCTCGCAAAAGGGCAAATACAGCCGCCTATCGTCTCCCGGATGGTATTACACATCATTGGATTGGATTGGCTGGGGATGTGCATCAGAAAAAAAAACTCCGGTCCGGGTTTCCCTTCTCGGGCATGCAGTATCGTGTTACCACATTGACTGGGGAGGCTGGGAGCAGCGTGGATTATGTGTTTTGGACTATAACGTTGGATCAATAAACGCGATCAATATTTGGAATGACGATCAGGAATTGGATTCATCTTTTTGCAGAACATCAGATGTGAGGTAAGGAATCTATGTTACCAGTCTTGGGTTAATCAGATGTATTTTCCACAGCCATCACAACGTGTGTGTGTGCGCGTGCCGTTGGCGCGGAGCAAGGCACGGATAAGCGATTTTTCAGCCTGCTTCTGTGCATAAGGACACATATACTATCGATAATCTAGCGTTTGTTTGAAAACTATTCATAAATCAGCCGAAAAATTACAACATGTTTTGTGTATTCCATTAAGGGCTATTATCGCGTCTTCGCAGTACCACCGCATCCCGCAGTGATTAGCCACACACACAACCGCGGTGAGAAAATGTCATACCGCGACAGCCCTAACCGCTATAGAGCTGCTGGTCGCACCTTAAATAAATGCAGTCCATTTTCCGTTTACCACATTTCCCCCTCCTTGGCCACTCCCCCCCCCCCCCCCCCCCCCCGATGTCCACCCCCCCTGCGCATGCCCCCCCCCCCGGGGGCAGCCGACTGAGTGGTGAAGAGCAGCCTGTCCCTTAATTGCATTACACTTTCAATTCCCCTTAATGAAAACGGCTATTCTGGACAATGAGAGGAAATTACATTTGAGCAATGGATGATCAGCTCTCTCCCCTGCCCACTATAACCCGCCCGCCCCCACCCTCCACCACAGTCCATCACCACCACCCTACGGCATTTGCGAACACTCCCCTCTCGCTAACAGAAAGCCTCCGCCGGAACATCTGTAAAGATGGAATTTGCTTTATAGATAATTTTCCTAATTAACCCACACAAGATTTAATTAAAAGCCAGTCTGGCTTACTAATTACTCTCTCTCCCTTCTCTCCCCCCACCCCCTCTCTCTCTCTCTCTCCCCCCTCCCTCCTTCTTAGTGAGCTTTGTGTTAAGCTGGGAGGATCACGACATGGAGATATCATGTCTCGTGTTGTGATGAGACGATATCTTTTGACGGATGTTCACCCGGTTCTCCTCGCGGCTCCGTCCCGCTTCTATCAACCAATCGGCCGTGACGTCTGCTCCTTCCAGCCAATCCCCAGCTCTTTTATCTCCCCCCCGATCCCCCGTTTGACGTCGATGTCCGAACCACCAGGCCATCACTCCATATACCTCTGTGAGCGACGACGTTGCCAGAAAGCAAATTGCCTAACCGCTGCAGTTACCGCGCACATCGGTTTCACCGTAGGCCCGTTTGACTGTTTGCCAATGTGCCTCCCGTAATGATGCTTTTCAACGGTAATTACATGATGTTGCAACGAGATATCGATCTCTGCTCCTTGAGAGCCCGGCGGGTGGGCGGTGTGTGGACGCCGGTGCCTCCTTAACACTTTGATTGCCACCCAGTATGCCCATCCTTATGCCCAGTCTGCCAGCGCTGTAACCCTATGGAGATGTTTACCTTCTTTGCAGGGCTATAACTTTTTAAATATTCTAGCTATATCGATATTACTATGGCCCATTCATCATATATCGTTCCGGATGTGGGAACGTTATAGTTTTTCATTCATACATTGTTGTGTTAATACCGTCGACAATATGAGTATGTTTTTAAGGTTTTCTGCTGTAATTCCAAAAACGCGAGTTATAGGCCCTGAAGCATATGATAGATTATCGATTGGCGTTTCTTTCCTATACACGCTATATTAAAAAATTCAAATGTATATGATCGGTATACATTATGCTTCATCATGCGTGAAGGAAAGGGAGGGGGGTCGTTTATAATTCCTTGATCGTCAGTAACAGCTTTATTTAGTATGGGTTGATAATTATGTTGAGCAGATGGATTGCCGTGAAATGAATAAACAATCGGGCTGAAAATAGCGTTATATTCCTCTTACCGTTCGCCGATGAGACTGGAGGAAAAATATTCCAATTATTTGACGTCGATCTGCTAGATCCATTTTCTGTTTGTATGACACAATAAACGCAGAAATCATATTGATTATTGCGTTTCGAAAGCGATCCGATGCACTCAAGTGTTTGTCTTGATCCACGTAACAAGATATTACTGCCGGAGGGATTTCCTCGATGCACCAGCGCCACTTCCGGTTTGGCTTGGAGTGTAACTCGCCCGATCATCCACCAGGCGGCGGTATTGAGGCGTTGCAATATCAGACAGGGTGCAGCTGCAGTCCCGGAGGGAGGCTGGATGAATTATGAATGCCATGACGAAAAAATTTAATATTTATCCCAAAAACGAGTTAACTTGTTTCTGGCGCACAACGCATGGCGGGCAATAACGAGTATACTCATTTTTGTTGCACAATGTGTTAAAGAGCCCGGCGGGCGGGCTGTGTGTGGACGCCAGTGCCTCCTTAAAGAGCCCGGTGGGTGGTGTGTGGACGCCGGTGCCTCCTTAACACTGTGGACGCCGTGTTTTCCTTTTTACCCCCTTGAATGCCACGGTCCACTCCCAATGTTAACGTTAATATCGCCTAATCTATGTTTTAAATTATGTGTCTAATCTGCCCGTCGCTTATCAAAGAATCATTTTCCAGTCAGTGTTGTCAAGGCAGATTGGTTTTTTATCGCTTCATTTCCATTTGAGAGCATTTTGAAAAGCACCCGTTTTCAGGTGAAAAACAACCTATTCTATGATAATCGCCTTTTACTGGAATATTCCAGAACGTTGATATTTGTCTGCCTATTTATGAATCGTTAGATAACATAGATTCCTTACCTGACATCAGATGGTATCCAAATGGTATATTCCAATTCCTGATCACCATTCGAAAAAATCGATAAGTATATTGATCCAACGTGTGTACAGTATAACCCATGCTCGCCGCGGCTTAGAGGATCCAGAATGAACTCTTGTAACTCCCTCTGCATCAGTGGACTGGAAAATGTGGACTGGAATATTTTTTTCCCCCCATCCATTTTCATTGAGTCCATTCCAAATGGGTGATTTACCATCTGGGAGACGATAGGGGGCGCTTTTTTCACATCTGATCGCCGGCGGCCCCTGGATTTCCAACGGTAGGCTCGGGTGATGCAATATGATTTCAGATAGCAAAAAAATTATAATAATAAAAATTCAGAGAAAAGCCGTGACGTGGCTTTTAACGTAACTATCGTAAACCCGAGATTAGCCGTGAGTGGCAATCAAAGTGTTAAAGAGCCCGGCAAGCGGGCTGTGTGTGGACGCCGGTGCCTCCTTAACACTTTCGCGGCCACTTGGATTCGTCTAAAATCACTCTACACGGCCAGCATTTCTAAACAGACTTGCATAGTCCGTGGGGCTGTTTGTAGAGCTAAATCTATACTTTATAGTATTGCTATCTGTCCATTCTCATTGTCAATTGACACCATAAACCGTCCCTTCAAAATGGCTTAAAGAAAAAAAAATTTCATCAATATGTTCTCATTTTATAGCATCTTGAATATAAGCGTTATAAGGGATTTCGGCTGGGATATTTCCTGGAAGGCGAGATACAGGCCGCTAAGCTACTAACGTTATATCCAATGGCATTTCGGATATACAGAAGCTACAGTTAAAACTCAAACTGCATATGATCGGTATGATGGTCCACCATGAATGCATGAAAGGGGGGGGGGGGGGGGGGCGGGGGACGTCGTTTCTGATGATTGATTACCAATAACCGCGTTAGCCTCAGTAGCCACATTCGCTGACCGGGTGGATGGCTATCATAACAAGGTCTGATCAGCATGTAATTTACGTGAAAAGATCTTACCGTGGGCCGGTTGGATCACCCAAAGGATTTCCCAGTTATCGATCGCCATCTGGTAGATCGATATGTCCATTGGCTGATGATATATTCCTTTACTGCACACTGAAATCCGAGTCCCAAAACGTATTCCAAGCTACAGGCTATAGGCATCACTTCATGTTAGCAGAAAACTACATTGGAGGTCCAGAAAAAACAAGACAACTTCTGCCACAGGGAACACTGCATTATCGAGATAGCGCCGGTAATGCACTTTTTCGAATTCAAAGAGTAGGGTACTTCTGCAGTGCTGCTCGGTGACATCGAGTAGGTTATTACAATGGAATAAAAGCCAAAAATCGAAACACGGATTTATCCGTGGTCGGGCGGGATTGTGTTAAAGAGCCTGGCGGGCGGTGTGTGGACGCCGGTGTGTCCGAAGTCCAGACGAGGTCTGATATCGCCGTTGCGGGTGATTCGTGACCATTCTGTGACCCCCAAGGTCTCAACCAACTCGGGGAACCTGCCGGTGTACTAATGGGGTCCCGTATCGCACATCATCATCTCCGCCGCGTCTCCCCGGGGGACCGTACTGTACACACTGTAGGTCCGTTTAGGCTGCGGAGGAGAAGACCCCACTCACGGTTCACATGCGCAGTGTGGTGGAATGTTTCTCCTCTCCAGCACATAGAGATAGGGAGGTAATTAAACTGCCAATCCCTTTGAGGACCTTGACACTCGGAGAGAAAAAACCTGGATTAGACCAGAAAAAGGAAGAAGGAAGCACTGTGTGTGTGTGTCTGTGTGTGAGGGTGGGGGGTATGAGGGAATCTGTATCATTGTGGTGATTCTGGTCAATAGAACCGCTCAGTAGACTAAAAGCACACTTCTTCAATCAATATCTGAAATGAAAAAATTTAATTAAAAACGACTAACCTTCGTACTGTCTTTTACTATTATGCACTCTGCTACTAAGGAATCTACCTTGCCTATATCACTACCTACTATGCTAGTATGTCTATACTACTATGCACTCAAGACTGTAGCACTCAAGTTCAACACTATTTCAATGTTACTGACCCTTAGCTGCCAGAGTTGTACCCTTGCTGCTGACTTGTGGTACAGAACTTGTAAGTTGTTTTGGATACACGTCAGCTAAATGAGTAAATGTCATGAATGTAAGTAGAAGTATGTTTTAAAAAAAAAAAATTATAATCTTTTTTGGCATTTTATAAAATGTATTGCTTTATTGAACAGACCCGACAGAAAGGATTGGAGAAGATATAGGGGGAGGACATGCGGCGACGGCCGCGTTGCACTGCAGCGCAGTTACGTGGTGCGCCACCCTGGCGCCACAAGTAGAAGTATGTTGTTGGTTTCTTCCCAGGTATTTGAATCAACAAGCGGTGCATTTGACCAGTGGCGTCATTTCAGTAAAAGGCAAGGTATGGCGAGGAGGGAGGGGGGGGGGGTTGTGAAATCAGTTGTGCAATAGTCACTTTTGGTGAGTTGTTTCTTTTTTTTTAATTATAATTTATTTTAGCATTTTTACAGCTTTTATTGGCCACGCAGGATCGACAGAGGAGAGGGCGAACAGGAGGAGAGGTGGGGAGGACATGCGACAAATAACGACGGGAGCTGGGATCGAACCCGGGTCGGCCGCGTAGGTGCGCGAGGCACTATGGTATGCGCCACGAGGGCGCCCCTGGTGAGTTGTTTCTATACAATTCAGTTATATGACATTTAGGTATGACACAGGACTACACAAGCATTTTAGTATAGAAATGTGTCAACAGACTATAAAGCAGGGAACCACAATATTTTGCATACGAATTATGCAGAATGTAATATCATAACTGTCTATTACTTTTCTTGCAATTGAGCCAATTTTCCTTTGGTACGGTTTTGAGGTGTGTGTTCAACAGAATGTAGTATCAAAAACACATTCACAAAAAGTATGGGTTACTGAATGCTGAACTGCACTATTATAATCACTAAGCCAGACCTTACCTGTGTCCCTGTATCACTTGTCTCTGCTGCCCTTTGATTAAAAAAATTTTTTTTTGGGGCATATTTCAGTTAGTCACAGTAAAAGTCACCTAGTAAAAGTGAGATAATTGACAATATCAAAACATGCTAGGGCTGTACCGAATAGTTCGAAGCTTCGTTCATAATGTTGACATTCGAATTATAAATCAACATAAAAAATTGTAAAAATAAAAAAAATTACATTTTTATTTGCCAAGGTATGGCGAGTGCCATACCTTGCCATACCAGAACGACGCCCCTGCATTTGACAGAGTTGAAGACTGGTTAGGTCGAACTCACTCCGCCGGTATTGGAAGCTATTGTGCTAGATCTATGCGACAGCTGTGTGTGCTGTGCTACCCGTAAACCCGTCCTCCGCGGTGTTGGGCAAGTTACGCAGGAAGTGCAATTAGTTATTAGCTTAAAAAGTTATCAAAAAAGTTGAACAAGGACTGAGGAGGAGGAGGATGTAAGGATGTAAGACACGCTTCCCCACCGCTCCTGAGTGTGTGACTAAACTTGCATATTATACTCTTATCAAATTGAACACACATGTGTTAAGTAGGTGTTTGAACAGTCATTCAAACCGAAATTGATGAACTATCGTTGATATCAGTGCGGAAACATAACTTATAATGCCGTATACACGAAAAGGAGGTCCAACACCAGACGCCACGGAGGCCGGTGACGAAACCGGGATCCTAACTGCTGGACTACTACAAGCCATGATGGGCTCCCTTAAGACTGATATCTTTGCCAAAATTGACTCCCTCTCAAACTCTCTCAGATGCTGTCAGTCAAAGACGAGCTAAAGAAATCGATTGAGAAAGTACAAAACAAACTCGAAACGCAAGGAGAGGTTATAGTGGAGTTGGAACGCGGCGCCACAGATAACAGCACCCGCATCCGTGAGCTGGAAACCACCGTCGGCTCCCTGGTGACTAGGGTAGAATACCTAGACAACCGTTGCGAGGATATGGAGAGCAGAATGCGGAGAAACAACATCCGACTGCTAGGTGTACCAGAGGGAGTAGAGGGTCCACGACCAACTGAATACATAGCCGGGCTGCTCCAAAAGCTACTCGGCCTGGAGAAGAAGCCGCTACTGGACCGAGCTCACCGCACCCTGCGAATCCGCCCCCGAGAAGGAGAACCCCCACGACCGTGTGTCATCAGAGTACATTTCTTCCACGTTCGCAACGATATGATGCAGCAAGCGGGGAAAAGGTCTCCCCTGCTCCTTGATGGGAAAAGGATCTCCATCTTCGCGGACTATACAACGGCAGTAGCTAAGAAGCGAGCTAGCTTTGGTGAGGTGAAACGCCTGCTGAGAACCTGCACTGAAGTGAAGTATGGACTTGTTTATCCTGCAGTTCTCAGGATAACGTTACCGGACAACTCGACACACCGATTCGAAGACCCAGCTCTGGCAACCGACTTCACCCAAAAATATCTGAAAACGATGAACGTGCCTAAATAACCAAAAGGTTGCATAGCTGGTCGTACTGGCAGGTTAGCCGACAAGCTAACTAGTAGGCTAGCTGGCTGTGCTAGCTGTTTAACTGAGCCAGCTAACCTAGAATGGACTATCGAGGACTCTCGGAAAATGTTAAACTTTCACTTCTTGTCCTGGCGGGTGAGTAGGCTACATAAACACGAACACTATATAACCTATCTTTTGTGTTATCCACAATAAGCATACAACATTATAACTGTTTACCACCAGTAGCCTACTTAGCCGACAGGCTAAACAACATGGCAGCGTTAGCTGTTTGACTGATGTAGTTAGCCTAGCTGCCCTAGCAGAAGCAACAGATAACATGAACTGTTGCTTCGGCACTCTCACTTTTATTTTTATTTTTACTCTTACTTTTTCTCTTTACCTTTGACTGCTGCTGTAACGTGTCCCTCAAACGTAGATAGGTGATGTAACACGTATCCTCTATTTCACCTATAGTAAATATAACATTACTTAGGCCTTTCGAAGTTATATTTTCCAATATGTTATGGCACCAAACAAGACTCTGGCAGCTAATCAGTTGACTTTTGAATGTCAATGAATGATTGTTTATAAAAAAATAAAGAAAAGAAAAAAAAATGAATCAAGTGAAATGTATATGTTTTTTGTTATTGTTTTTTTTTCTTTTTGTATATACTTTCTATGTGTGTGTGTATATGTATATATATATATATGTGTGTATATATGTATATACACTTTCACACGTGTACTTTGAGGGCTAAACAGCTCTCTAAAAGTGTACCAAAAGTTATATTCTCAAGTTTCAAGTTTCTTTAATAGTTGTCATACAGAAGTACAGAATACTTTCATACAAAATGCTTCTTACTGTTACGCTCCAGAGACTGTGCTAGACAAGATAGTATCAAATAAGGTGGAAAATAGGTGGACATAACATATGTACTGTAATACCAATGCTTAACAGTTCATACACTTGATTTATATTTGATGTTCATGTTTGATTTTTGATTTATCTTGTACCAACGGTCACACACCTCAGGTAGTATAGAGTAGAGGTAAAGGAAATATGATTCCTCACAGTGATGTGGACATATTTCGAGCTCGAAAAGGAAGCTACTTAGTAGGGGTTAAGAGTTGCCCGAGTGGCCAACTCGGGCATGTTAGGGGTAGGGTAATTTCTCTCTCTGTATTATGGTACCAACCAACTTTATTAGTTTTTATTTTTATTTTTTTCTTATTTCTATACTGTTACTGTACATCATGACATCCGAATCTTTACAACAGTCTCAGGGAGACAAAACAACTAATGCAAAATGGCAGATACCTTAATTGAATATATTTCATGGAACTGCAGAGGCCTTCAAAAGCGTACTAAAGTAAAACAAGTTATGAACAGGATAAAACAACTAAAAGCCAAGATTGTGTTTTTACAGGAGTCACACTTACTAGCGAACGACACACCTAAAATACAACGGAGGTGGCCAGGACAGGTCTTCTCAACATCATACTCTACCAATGCTAGAGGTGTAATGACACTAATACACAGGTCTATCCCATTCCAAATTGAAGAGGTGATAAAGGATCCTAATGGTAGATTCTTGATTATACGAGGTTGCCTTCTCTCTGAACACCTCAATTTAATCAACGTATATGGACCAAATAATGATGACGTTAACTTCTATAATAACCTATTTCTAAAAATCTCAACACTACCAGGCAAATATATTATCGCTGGGGACTTTAACTGCACCCTCGACCCAAAGGAAGATAGATCATTCGGAGTGGATAACACCCACACAAGATGCAGGAAAACATTACACTATTTTATAAAAGAGCTGAACCTACTGGATATATGGAGGCACCTAAATCCATAGAAAGAATTGTCCTGTTATTCGAGTACATACAAAAGTTACTCCAGAATAGACTACTTTCTGATATCAACAGAACTACTACCTAACATTAGAGGATGTAAACACAACAGCATAGTCATATCAGACCATGCAGCTGTATCTATGGTATATGTGGAACCAAAACTGATACACAAACCTCATAAATGGAGATTTCAAACAAAATGGATGAAAGATCCAAAATGTTTACTTTTCTTGGGAGAACAAATTGATATATACTTTGAAATTAACACGAATCAAACGTCAGCCACAATTAGATGGGAAGCCTTTAAGGCATATATTAGAGGTCAAATTATAAGCTACACAAGTAGAACGACAAGAGAAAGAACGAAAGAAATTAGAGATCTGGAATCCAAAATAAAAATGTTTGAGAATGAAAGGTTTCAGAAAGGACAGAACGAACATCTCATTTCAAAACAATTATTAATACTCAGAACTCAATACAACGAGATAACATATGATAAAGCTGCTGCAAATGTGATGAGGCTAAAACAGAATTATTACGACCAAGGAGAAAAACCTGGTAGACTCCTTGCATGGCGCATCAAAAAACAACAGACTGAGAGGACAATCACTAACATAGAGGACGGCAATGGAAATAATATAATTGATCCATTAGAGATTAACACAACATTTAGAACCTTTTATGAAAAACTATATAGCTCAGAATATAACATTAGTGAAGTTACACAAACTAAATTTCTTGATAACCTTAACATCCCCAAAATCTCTGAAGAAAGAAAAAAAAACCTGGACGAACAATTAAACATAACAGAGATATCAGAGGCCATAGGAGCATTAAAACCTGGAAAAACAGCGGGACCAGACGGCCTCTCAATTGACCTATATAAACACTTTAAAGATAAATTAGTGACCCCCCTTTTTGAGATGTACCTAGAATCCTTTGAAAATGGTTACTTACCCGCATCAATGAAAGAGGCCCTGATTATCCTGCTCCCAAAACCAGGCAAAACCAATACTAAATGCGAGAACCTCCGTCCTATAAGTTTGATAAACAACGACACCAAAATCATTAGTAAAATCTTGGCCAAAAGAATAGAGAACGTACTCCCAGAGATAGTGGGAGATGATCAAAATGGATTCATAAAAGGGAGACAGGGATTTCACAATGTTAGACGGGTCTTCAACATCCTATACAACCAAAAAGGAGAGAGGGACACAGGTCTTCTCTCGCTCGATGCGGAGAAGGCCTTCGATAGGGTGGAATGGACTTATCTTTTTGATGTTATTGATCGATTTGGATTTGGAAATTACTTTTGTAACTGGATCAAATTACTACACCTAAACTCTGTAGCTGAGGTACTAACAAACGAAGTGACATCTAAACCCTTTAATATCACCAGGGGGTGCCCTCAAGGCTCGCCTTTATCACCGCTCCTGTTCATTTTAGCTATCGAACCGTTAGCAATAGCAATCAGGGCTAACAGACAGCTACATGGGATTGAAATCGGTAATAGCGATCACAGAATAGCCCTTTTTGCGGACAATGTCATTTTGTTCCTAAAAAACCTAGATACATCGATACCTGCACTGCTCGATATAATTGATCAGTTCGGTAGTATCTCTGGATATAAACTAAACGCCTCAAAATCATCACTTATGCTGCTTAATGACAACGAGAGAAAAACCGCTGACCAACAAAAATGTCCTTTCAAGCTCTCGAACAGCTTCACTTATCTGGGCATCAAAATAATACCCCAAATAGAAAATATAGCATCAATAAACTATGAACCTATGATAGACTCTGTATTCAAATCCATAGAGAGATGGATGTTCTTGCCCATCTCTGTGATAGGGAGGATAAACATACTAAAGATGTCCATACTACCAAAGTTCCTATACTTATTTCAAAATATCCCTCTGGCACCACCGGTAAGAATGTTCGGAAAGATTGCGTCTCTCATCTCAAAATTTATATGGCGCAAGAAATGTCCTAGAGTCCGCCTATCTCTGTTGTATCTTCCATTCGATGCAGGGGGGTTGACCTGTCCTAACCTTCATTGGTATTACCTGGCTGCACAATTGAGAACTGTAATGTTTTATTTTTCTAAGGAAGAACCACCATCATGGATGGGAGTGGAAGCATACCCAATGCAACTACCACTACATTTATACATGTATTCAGCTGAGCCAAAATATTTAAGAAAACATACTACACACCCCATAGTGCTCAACATGATTAATGTATGGTATGAGGTAAAGAAATGTATGAAAATAAACAACTCCATGTCGCAATTCAGCCCAATCTGGGGAAACGTCTCATTTAAACCAGGCAAACTGGATGCCGGATTCAAACTATGGACAAAAGAAGGAATAAGTAAAATATCTGACCTTTACAAAGATGGGGTCTTGATACCTTTTGAGGAACTATCAATAAAATACAACATCCCAAGGAAGCATTTTTTTTAAATACTTGCAACTGAGAAGTTTCATTTCCTCTCTACAAAACCAGTCACTGGCAATTCCTACACTTTCATCTTTAGAAAAAATTATCATCAAGAACTGCAATAGCAAAGGCCTGTTATCAATGTTCTATAACTGGATTGTATCTGGTTCAGACGAGACGTCATTATCTAGATTGGAGTCATGGAGGCTGGACTTGGGAGAGGAGATCTCAAATGAGGACTGGAACAGAGCATGCGAGGAGGCTCAGACACAAACAGCCAACACTAGCTTAAAACTACTTCAATACAAATGGCTGATGCGGACTTATATAACCCCTGTCAAACTGAATAAATACAACAGCAACACACCAGATAGGTGCTTTAAATGTACCAAGGATCGGGGAACTTTTATACATTGTATTTGGGAATGTGACAAAATCAAGAAGTTCTGGGGGGAGGTGGTGAATAAAATCAAAGATATCCTGTCAGTGAATATCCCACTAGACTCCAAAATGATATTGTTACATTTATATCCAATAAATCTGAACCTGAGAACCAAACAATTTAAATTTATTGATTTTGCTATACTACAGGCAAAAAGAACAATAGCTTTCAATTGGAAGAAAATAGACGCACCCACAATCGGTGCTTGGATTAAAAACATGGCACAATGCATGTCTATGGAGAGAATAACGTATATCCTCAGGAACAATATAGAGATTTACGAGGACATATGGAAACCATTTAATGAATATCTGAGAAGGGAAGATATAGGAGGGCTGCTATAGGATGAGTCCCCCCGCTCTCTCCCGCGGTCAGCCGTGACCCGGACCCCGGGAGAGACCGGAGACACGTCAGTGAAGGTGTTGTAAAGATGTCATTTATTTTTATTTCTTTATTTATTTTTACGTACATTTTCTTTTCCTCTTTTCAAATATTTATATTTGTGTACGAGCTATTCTAATGGAGGTACCAATGAATGTACATATTATTTCTGTATGAGAACAGTAAAAACAAAACCAAAGATGCTAAGAGAGAGAAAAGGGGAGGGGGGTATGTGGGTATATGTATAATCTTGTGGAGAAAAGGAATTAAGAATAACTGACTACAATGAAAACCTGAAATGTGTACTGTAAAACCCAATAAAAATATTGTACTAGAAGAAAAGGGAGGTTTAAAGGAAATAGAAGGATACGGGAGTAAGGAGGTTCAAGGAGGGTCCCTGGACCCATGACGCGCATATTTACCTGAGTCAGAATTAAAAAAAATTAGAGCAAGTATTATAATTTGATATGATGGTTTAAGGACGACATACACTAAGTATTAGTACCAAGTATCTGGGAAACCAACTGATGTGGGATTAATAACCAAGGATGATGGGGTATATATGTATGTAAAACAAAATGCAAGGTAAACTGAGTTTAAAACGTTTCTATATATCCCTGTTCAAGGAAGATATACATATCGTCATTGGATTTTGTACAGGCCAACGAATGTGCGATTACTATTCAAAGAATGACTTAGTCAATAATTGTATATATTCTTCTTTCTGCAAGAACGTTTTTTTTTTTTTTTGGTTTAGACCTGTATAAGGGCGATGTACACTGTCTGTGTAACCACCTGAAAAGCCAAACGGTGGAAGATTGACAATGAAAGATGTTATTATTTGTATGTTTGTGAATATAAATGCAAATAAAAATGTAGTTAAAAAAAAAAAAAGGTTATCAAAATTACTTTACTGATTAGTTACATTACTCGTCACTTTCGATCATCCCCCACCCACCCGAAAAAGTTATGTACAACCTGTTTAGCTTCTGTTGTTAGCAAGTGTTGTGAAGGGCCAGATTAAACCGAATATATATATTTATTTATATATATATATTTAATTGTATTTGTATATTCTCTAATATTCCCTGATATCCCTTGTATATTCCTTGTACAATATGCATTGAATATCCATTCTAGCCTACTGAACATCCCATAATAGTCTCCATTCTACTATTGGTCGAGACCTTGGTGCCAGGCTGCCATACCCCCCAGACCCAGTTCAAACGTACCGCTCAACATGTACGAACAAGTCCTAGTTCCGCGTAGGAATCTGGCTACCGCACCACTAATGGTACTATTTGTTCATAGTGCGTATATATACTGCGCTACTAAAGTAGGATTTTCTTTTAGTCCAGTTTCTTACCCTCCAATAGAGTGACAGACGTAAAGCCTCCCCGCGACGCCACGTGTGGGAGTAAGGCCAAGTTCGGCCTACCATCGGTATTGAGACATCGTGTATATTAATATTTGAATAGTCATATTTGGCACTATATCGTCGAGTTGGACGTAGTCTATTAAGCTAATAATAGTCTATTCATATGTAGTGCTTCGTGCGGTGAGAATACTATCGTAGTCAGTACCCCCATCGTTTCGGGTAGAACTGGCTGCTTATCCAGGGTGGCCGACCCCATGTGAGGCTGCACCCGAGGAGCCCCAGAGCCGACGAGCGAGTGGACCTGCATACCGGATTATTCTACCGACGACAGCCCGCCTTCCCAGGCACGGATTATGCTTTGTATACAGTGATTATTCTATGGATAAAGACCAACACTGCCGTGTGTTGGAAACCCCCCCCCCCGGAGAGGACGACAGGTGAGGAGACGCTCTACACGACGAGGTCGCTTCACGTCTCTCCATCGTGGACCGGAGGAAGCCGGCCCACAGAGAGTCCAACTGCTTTCATCTGTGGATCGAGGATCGCTGAGGCACCGAGCCGCACAACCGTGGGTTCTCCCAGGATACCCTCGGCCAGACGGATACAGCCAGACTCTACCCCCCCCCCCCCCCCTTCTCCAGTTGTCTTACAAGCGACCGGAATTCCCCCCTAGTGTATCCAGTTCTATAATCATTAAAGTATCATTGCTATTATTCCTTAAATATTCCAGGTTGTATATTTACCGCCTGCGCCACCAGAGATTGGACGTTCTCTATTGATATACCAACGAATACTCATTTGCCATAAAAGTGCATCCTATTTCAAATCATAAATGTAATTAAGTGATTGCTCTACATACCTTTTGCTATGTATTAATTATTATTAAACGCAGACTTTCGACTTGGTACATTTGTGTTGGATCGTTTCATCTACGTGGGAGTGTTTACCATAATTATTTATGCCTAGTACTGGGTGGCCAGAGTCTAAAGTACAAGAGGTAGTGGTAGTAAGTATCATATCTAACAATACAGTCAGGGAATTGTACCCCTCAGTTACAATTGGTCCTTCGAGCCGGATGGTAATTAGTGTAATATTAATATAGTGTTATTAATATTGAAATGGCCTATGATGAACACTCCACGAAACGATCCTCCTAACCAACACCCGCAGCGCGAACGACGGCTCCCTCAGTACTTAGAGGCTTACGCTGTCAGTCAACAACCTAGTCTTCTACTAACAGTAAACGCGGTAAAACTAGAAAGTAAAAGTATGTCTAACCCCAACGCCCAAACTACCCCGACCATAGAGGCCCCTACGGGTTCTAATGTAACTGACCAAGCCCACGGTGGGGACCAGTGGGAACCAGACATGACTTCACACCCCGCCAGTACTGAAGAAGTAGTCCCCGATGAGTCCCGGGAGGAATACAACGCTACCGAGAGAGAACTCGGCACGGAAGAAGACGGGGAGAGCACCGTGGAGATAGAGCTCCAAGGCTCCGCAAGGAGTACCCCGAGGGAAGGCTCCCCTATACAACCGCCTTCTCCCAGCGAGGCAGAGAGGACCCTACAGCAGGCCTTCCTCATCAGCCTGAACGCCGCTGCTGAACGCGACCGACTGCAGATCCAGCAGCGGAGCGAAGAAGAGCATATACGTCTAGAAATAAGACGCATTCAGATGGAAGAGAATGTGGCCCGAGACCGAGCAGACAGCCAGCGAGCAGCTGCTGGTGCTCTACGGGACGCAGAGCGCGACAGACAGCAAGCGCAACTAATAGAACAGCTGATCAGACGGACAACACCCTCTCCCTCCGCCAGAGGCTCCAGGAACTCGTCTAGACACACCTCCAGGGCGGCATCCCCTAGCCGAGTAAACAACCCTGAACTTGACCAACAGACGAGGTCTATACCCCCCACAGACCACCTCCCCCCACCGGTCCAAGCGAGACCTAGCAACCGGGAAGGAGCAGCATATCCTGTGGAGAGGCTAAACCAGAGACTACAAGCACTGGATGACCTAACTGAAGACGAAGAGGAAGAGGAGGAGAACCGCGCCCGACGACAGCACAGTACTCTACCGGACCAGGAGGTTCGGTACAGCCCAGGCTATACTCCCGCGGAGCTGCGCTACAGACCCCCGACTCTATACACGGGTGAGCACGACGCACGACCCGCACCGAGGAACAGCACCTGGACAAGCGGGCCATGGTACACTGCCGGTACCAGCCCATACCAAGGAGCGGGAGGAGACTCGCCTAGGAGGCCTCTCCCCCAACGCTCGCCGATGTATCCACAGTCAGCGTCATACATTGGCACGCCTATGGTACCCGACTTCACCCAAGAGAATTGGGCCCAGTATACAGAACTCCGCATGTGTCTGGAGACCATGTTGGTGGATGTATTGGATGAACGCCATAAATACGCCATCCTACTGAAGCACTTAAAGGTACCCCGCGCACATAATATAGCGCTCGCCTACGCGACTTCCACCACCCCATACACAGCAGCGCTGGTAGCATTGGACCAGAGGTATGGGCGCATATGGGATTACGTGATCCAGGAGATCCGACACATCGACCGCTTACCCCCAGCAATAGACAATCGAGCACTGGACGACCTGTCCATCAGAGTGCAGTCCCTGGTAGGGATGTTGGGAGCGCAGAGAGAGAAGGGGAGGCATGAACTTTACGCCAACTCAAATGTGGAAAGGATCTTGGAGAAGCTGCCGCCCGCTCGACAGGAGCGTTTTAGGCGGCAGAGAGACCACCGAGACCCGAATGGCCCCGAACCGAACCTCCTCGATCTAGCAGACTTCCTGGCGAGAGAAGTCAGCAGCCTACGGCTAGATACATTCGGACGGAGCACCCCTGGCTCCAGAGAAGGAACCAGACGACTAAATGATGGAAGAAGATCGGTGACTGTGATGCACCAATCGGAGTCAGTACCGAGCAGCAGGAGCCACAGTACCCCCTCCAGAACGGAGAAGTGGAAGATAGTGTGCCCCTACTGTGAGAAAGAACACTGGCTAGCGCAATGTGACTCCTTCCCCAAGCTGAACGCGGAGGAAGCAAGTCAATGGATAAAGTCCAACAAGCGCTGTTTTCGCTGTGCGCGCTCACACATGGCAGCCGAATGCCGCTTAAAGAAAAGGCTGCACCAAGTGCGATGGAGCCCATCTGGACATACTTCACGACAGTAACAGACGGCGCCCTTCACCCGCACCATCCAGCAGCAAAGCGAGCGTCATGTACATCGATCCCGCCAGCAGCAGTGGAGCCCGAGTACTCCTAAAAGTAGTGCGTGTGACACTAAGCTACCAGAATAAAGTCCTGGACACTTACGCCGTCCTCGATGACGGGTCAGAGAAGACCCTTCTGCTCGCCTCCGCTGCGGCCCAGCTAGGGCTGCGGGGAAGCGAAACCCAAATGACAATTCGGACAATAAGACGAGATTTGAAGACGTTAAAGGGCGAGAATGTCTCATTCTCTATCGCAGCAAGCGGCCAGCCTGAGCAACGGTACCAGATTACAGACGCTTTCACCAGCCAAGAAATAGGACTGTCGCGGTACACATACCCCGTCGCCAAGCTGATGGAGAAATATGCACATCTGCGCAAGTTACCGATCCCGCTCATAGACAATGCTATGCCGACCCTGTTGATAGGCTCCGACCATGCAGACCTCATTGTCCCGATAGACCGGGTTCATACCGGACCCCGAGGCTGTCCTGCAGCAGTCGAGACCCGTTTGGGATGGACTCTCCAAGGCCCGCTCGCCAAATCTCTCAACCGAAGTACAGCCACTAGATGTCTCCACTCCCGAGTCACAGAGGGAGAAACCGCACTCCTGCAACACGTAGAGCGGCTATGGACCTTGGAACAAATGCCCTTTAAGAACGGAAAGAAAGACATTCGCTCTAAAGATGACATTTACGCCATTCACCTCCTCGAGACAGGGACCAAGAGAGTCCCGGTCAACGGCGTGTTGAGATACGCCACGCCACTCCTGCGGCGAGAAGGAATGCCTACTTTCCACGCCAAGACAGACGCCACAGAACGGTACCTGCTGAACACGGAGCGGCGCTTAGCCAAGAACCCCGCCCAAGAGAGTGTATACCGCGCTGAGATTGAGAAGCTCATCACAGCGGGACACGTCACAAAGATGGACATTAAAGAGGCTGACCAGACCACTGAATCGTGGTACGTGCCTCACCACAAGGTCCATCACAACGGTAAAGACCGCATAGTATTTAACTGCAGCTACCAGATCGGATCCCAAAATCTGAATAAAGAGTTACTGCCCGGTCCCACACTCGGCCCCTCCCTACTCGGCGTTCTACTCCGCTTCCGCCAGGAAAAGGTGGCCATCAGCGGGGACATTATAGGAATGTTCCTGCAGGTGAGATTAGTAGAGGAGGACAAGCCCCTGTTACGGTTCCTATGGAGAGAGAAGCCAGGAGATGAGCACCCAGCCATCTACCAATGGGAAGTCCTCCCCTTCGGAACGACGTGCAGCCCCTGCTGTGCTACATTTGCACTACAGAAACATGTAGCAGAGGACCCAGCAGCGGACGAAGAGGTCCGACACATGTAAATGTAAATGTAAAGAACAGCTTCTACGTAGACAACTGTCTACAAAGCCTTTCAACCCAGGAAGAAGCCGAGGCTCTCCTGATTAAACTCTGCGCCTCATTGATCAAAGGCGGCTTTGATCTCAGGCAGTGGGCAAGCAGCGATCCGCAAGTACTGCGCAGCCTCTCCTCCGAGGACAAAGCAGCCAGCAGCGAGACCTGGATGGCTACAATCCCGGGAGAAGCCCAGGAGATGACCCTGGGATTGGTGTGGCGATTCAAAACAGATTCGCTTCACTACAGACACAAGCCCCTGACAACGGAGCAGGGAAGGCCGGCGGCGGCGCCGACCACCAGACGGAGTGTGTACACCACACTCGCCCGACAATATGACCCGCTAGGATGTATTCTACCGTACACCACCAGGGCAAAAATGATTGTACGAGCATTGTGGGACAAGGACCAGGGCTGGGACGACCCCATTCCCGCACACCTTGCATCCACCTGGAGAGAGTGGGAGATGGAGCTCCACTCACTCCCAGGCGTTAATATGCGCCGAAGCTACTTCCCACCCACGGTGAGGCCAGAGACATGTAAAATGGACTTACACGTCTTCAGTGACGCCTCAGAGGTCGCATACGGATCAGTAGCCTACTTGCGGGCCCAAGAAGAGGGGGGAGAGATCTACACAGCATTTGTCCTCGCCCGCTCGAGAATAGCCCCACGCAAGCAACAATCTATCCCACGTCTAGAGCTCTGCGCAGCCCTAGCCGGAGCGCACCTAGCCACGCTCATCCAACGTGAGCTCACCATACCGGTGTCTAGAACAATCCTGTGGTCAGATTCCACGACAGTACTCGCCTGGATCAAATCGGACTCATGCAAGTACAAAGTCTTCGTGGGAGTCACAGAGATTCAAGACTTAACCGAAGAGTTAACCGGAGAAACAGAGTGGCGCTACGTTGATACAAAACAGAACCCAGCTGACGTCATCACCCGGGGAATGCCCCTAGATGACCTCACCCGTCGCAATGTCTACAGTGACGGCCCAGCATTCCTAAAGCTCCCGGAAGGAGAGTGGCCCACGCCTATCCCGAGGGAAGCCAGTCAAGAGGAGGCTGAGAATAAGAAACCTATGTTCTGTGGATTGAGCACTGTTATCTCCGCAGACCCCAACATAGATGATTGCACTACCATAGAGAGTGCACAACAAAGGACATTCCTACTGCACTACCTACCGTCTCTACAGACCCGCCAGAAGTGGGTAAAGGAGAGAGACAATTTGACAGAAGGAACAGTCGTCATGATTATTGATCAATCACTGCCCAGAGCTATGTGGCCGGCCGGCCGCGTAAGCAAAGTGATCACCGGTGCCGACGGCAAGGTCCGAGCAGCTGAAGTGCTTTTCCAGGGTCGCACTTACACCCGTCCCGTGGCGAGGCTCATAGAACTGCCCCGACTCCCAGACACAATCGATGATGACCATGACCCTATAACCCTATGACTTTGTGAAGTTGACTGACCCCTACAGCAAACCCTTATGTGTAAATAGACAACGCGATTAATCTGTCTCTGCTTAACTGATTAGGTCTGGGACCAATCAGGGGGTGGCTGTTGTGAAGGGCCAGATTAAACCGAATATATATATTTATTTATATATATATATTTAATTGTATTTGTATATTCTCTAATATTCCCTGATATCCCTTGTATATTCCTTGTACAATATGCATTGAATATCCATTCTAGCCTACTGAACATCCCATAATAGTCTCCATTCTACTATTGGTCGAGACCCTGGTGCCAGGCTGCCATACCCCCCAGACCCAGTTCAAACGTACCGCTCAACATGTACGAACAAGTCCTAGTTCCGCGTAGGAATCTGGCTACCGCACCACTAATGGTACTATTTGTTCATAGTGCGTATATATACTGCGCTACTAAAGTAGGATTTTCTTTTAGTCCAGTTTCTTCCCTCCAATAGAGTGACAGACGTAAAGCCTCCCCGCGACGCCACGTGTGGGAGTAAGGCCAAGTTCGGCCTACCATCGGTATTGAGACATCGTGTATATTAATATTTGAATAGTCATATTTGGCACTATATCGTCGAGTTGGACGTAGTCTATTAAGCTAATAATAGTCTATTCATATGTAGTGCTTCGTGCGGTGAGAATACTATCGTAGTCAGTACCCCCATCGTTTCGGGTAGAACTGGCTGCTTATCCAGGGTGGCCGACCCCATGTGAGGCTGCACCCGAGGAGCCCCAGAGCCGACGAGCGAGTGGACCTGCATACCGGATTATTCTACCGACGACAGCCCGCCTTCCCAGGCACGGATTATGCTTTGTATACAGTGATTATTCTATGGATAAAGACCAACACTGCCGTGTGTTGGAAACCCCCCCCCCGGAGAGGACGACAGGTGAGGAGACGCTCTACACGACGAGGTCGCTTCACGTCTCTCCATCGTGGACCGGAGGAAGCCGGCCCACAGAGAGTCCAACTGCTTTCATCTGTGGATCGAGGATCGCTGAGGCACCGAGCCGCACAACCGTGGGTTCTCCCATGATACCCTCGGCCAGACGGATACAGCCAGACTCTACCCCCCCCCCCCCCCCTTCTCCAGTTGTCTTACAAGCGACCGGAATTCCCCCCTAGTGTATCCAGTTCTATAATCATTAAAGTATCATTGCTATTATTCCTTAAATATTCCAGGTTGTATATTTACCGCCTGCGCCACCAGAGATTGGACGTTCTCTATTGATATACCAACGAATACTCATTTGCCATAAAAGTGCATCCTATTTCAAATCATAAATGTAATTAAGTGATTGCTCTACATACCTTTTGCTATGTATTAATTATTATTAAACGCAGACTTTCGACTTGGTACATTTGTGTTGGATCGTTTCATCTACGTGGGAGTGTTTACCATAATTATTTATGCCTAGTACTGGGTGGCCAGAGTCTAAAGTACAAGAGGTAGTGGTAGTAAGTATCATATCTAACAATACAGTCAGGGAATTGTACCCCTCAGTTACAGCAAGTGTGGCCTTCAAATTAGCTTCCATCACCGCATATTCTCTCTCACTCTCCCTCTCCCCCCCTCTCTTTCTCGATCTCTACCTCTCCCCCCCCTCTCTCTCTTTCTCTCTCTCTCTCTCTCTCTCTCGGTAGCCAGCAAACGTGTGTCGTATATTTCTATGTACATTTCTAAGGATTATTCACAGTGCATTGAGGTTGCTAACTGGAGGGAGAAGGAGAATGATAGAAACAGGTCCTCATCTGACTAAATAGCCAGTAGAGAATAAAACGTGCAGTCCGACAACAGAACTAGAGCTCAAATCAACTGATTTATTGCTGCAGGGCTCAAAGGTGAATAAATGGTTGTTTACATACAGGGATTTCATATTAAAACATGCTGTATACAAGATTGTTGAGGTTTACACATCAAACAAGTTCTGTACATATAACAATAGTCATGTTAACATCAATGAAATAGACTATACCTTTGCCATCACATAGTTAAACCTGGTCTAAGATACATTTTACACTATATCACAACAAACAGTGATCTCATGGTCTACTTACATCATGGCAACCAGCACAGTCTGTGGAGCAGGGAGGCCAGCACCCCCTGGGGTTCGGTGGGGGTATCTGTCTGGCCTACCTTCTAACAATTCGTTCTGGTTTTTTATACTCTGGCATCAACCAATAATAGCACGTCCATATATTAGTTGGTCCAATCCGGTGGTCTTGATTCTACCAACAGGCGTATCCTCTGTTGGGGCGGTCTGGTCCTTGCACAATGGGGGTTGGTGTCTGTGGCCCCCTCCTTTTGGGCTGTGGTTTCTTGATGAGTTAACAGTTTTAACACTAGAACCTTTAGATTTAATGTAATGAGTTACATATACATTCAGCATTAACCCAATGTGGAGTTGTCTATATTTTAATACCAAATTGCATAATCAGGTGACATTCTAAATGACATTTAAATCCTTGTATCTAATAAGTCAGTTTTATTAATATGATCTTGTTTGTGATCAGACCAACTGTTCTCTGCCTGTAATCAGTGAGGTGTGGCCAGCGGTGACCACATTAACATAGAATTTACATTCAACAGATATCCACTCTGAGCGTGGGAAGATCTAATCATTCTAGTCATATATGTACCTAAGGCATTATTTGTATTAACAGATATTTGCATTTTCAGTGATAATCCAACTGTGTGCTTGTCTATAATCTATTTTTGTATGGATTTAAACAGTTCTACTCAAGAAATTAGTCACACAGTCCTCAGTCACACAGTTCACCAGTTGTTCGAGTGGGGGTTGCCTGAAGGCTCTCCCAGAATGTCACACTCCGCTCAGCACAATGGGTGTTTCCTAGAGGCTCAAACAGTTATACCATACTGGGGGCTTTTATGACCTGTTCCTGTACCGCTAGTATCACTCCTTATTTAGCACTAAAGCTGAGACTCAGTTTGTTCCAAAAGACACACCAGGCTTTTTGCATATATTTTCTATTTACAGACATATTGATTATGAAATATACAGTCAATGTTACCACACGTGTTTATCTGTTGTCAGCTTGACATTGTTCTTTGTGTGTATCTTCTCTATGAGACGAGGGTCAGCCGTGGAAATAGGTAATATCTCCTCCATGATGTACCCGGCAGCTTCTCGACCCACTAAGTAACGCGTTACTGCCCAACACCTCCCCTCGTGAACATGGAGGAGAACACCGAGCAGGAGGAGCAGACTCACACCGGCCCTCCCCTCGTGAACATGGAGGAGAACAAGTTGTCGTAGTTTAACATTCATGGAGTCACGGCACAAAATACAACTGGTAATTTTAAAGCAAGATGATAACAACCCCCTCGGGAGTTAAACAGTTTGCACGTCAAGGTAGCATTAAAAAAAGAATTATAATAATTATAATTGTGTCTAATGCAAAATCCCATTCAACTGAGACTGCTCTGTGTCCACCTCTTCGTATTCACAAACTGTCTCTGCATGATGCCATGTGTTTCCCAGCCATTTTCATGTCAAGGACCCCAAAAATGGATATATTTAATTAGTTTGTTTTTAGAATTAAGACCAAACTTCCATCACAGTCTGTTGTGGGGGAGATAAGATAAGATACGATATTCCTTTATTGGTCCCCTTGGGGAAATGCAGGCATCATAGCAGCATGGGGGAGGGGAGGTACAGGTATGGGCATAATAGTAGAAAGACAAATAATTAGATCTGAATATAAAAATATGAGAACAAAATTGTGAGTGAGTGCAGATGAGGGTCTGTGCCCTATCGGTTATATTGTTAAAATAAATATAGGCAATAAAGAATCTGAATATGTACTATGAGTAAGAGTAAAAGTAAACAGTATACACAACATACCCTAACTGGCATGATATACGTCATACGTTGTAGTCTGTGCAGGTTTTGGTGGTTAAGAGTCAGACACACCTACGATCAGACGTTCAGAATCGAACTCTTGAATGAATGACCTGAAATTACAGGAAAACATTCCCCATTTTTTCTGGGGACCCCCTGGAACTCCTGCAAGGACCGCTGGGGGTCTTATTGACCTCGTTCCAAACTAAAGTTTATTTATAAAAACAGTTGTGACTGTACCAAAGTGCTTCACAGATAAGAGCATAGAGCAAGAAATACATAATCAATACATATACTAAATATAATAGTGCAAAAAGTGCAAATACAAGTAAGTTCAGGGGTTCAGATAGAAATAAAGAATAAAAGAAGGAAAAGTGCAGAAGATTACAAAAATAAGCCATAATAGGACTAAACGACCTAGGAGGCAGGCTCAGCTCTGGTCAAAGGCTATTGAAGACCAACACACACAAACACGACTGATTACAATGCCACCTTCTTCAATACCACCTTCATGCTTTGTGCCTGGGCTAGTAGCAGACAAACAGCCACAGAGCCCATGGTCCCTAATTATCAATATTTCTTTAGGTGTAAAAGTTGAACAAATACTTTGCCACAATTTATAGTTAGTAGTATAATATAGTGTATATTTAAGTTTATTTAAAAAGCAATACATACAAAATCTTGTGTATATTGTTTGAGAAATTAGGTCCACTAATTTATATATTTTCCAACCTCTGATCGGCAGAGTTTTCTTTTTGACGAGGTGGTTGTTTTTGGCCAATCAAAATGTGCAAAACCACCTACCAATCAGAGGCTGGTATATATATATATTTCGTTTTAATTGCTGGTGCCCCTGGGAGTTTGTTGCGTGTGCAGGCTTGAAAAGCGATGCCGAGCTCAGCTCTATTTCTGCCCCGGGTGAGTAAACTCACTCTTTTGGATCATTTCTCCAAAGTTGCCTACTGCAGCTTTAACGGCCTTCACTTTCTATCAGCTGTGAACGACGGCGTCATGAGAAAAAAGTGTTTACTTCTTCTGACCCATAACCCCCTGGGATATTGGGGAGGAAGGGAGAAAGAGAAAATCAATGCTGGTAAAAGAAAACACAGTGAGTAAATGACATCAATTGATCAAAATGTCTCTCTGGAAACAATGAAACTGTGACTTGCCTTTACAGCACATTATTGACGAATGCGGTGAAACGCATACTGTACGTAACTGATGGAAAACGCTGTTATCAAAGCAGAACTGATGCTACTGTAGCGAGGGAGAAATGAAAGTCTGCGTTTCAGGCACCGTATGTACAAAGGATCTCGGTAGTGTGGAGATTAGATTAGATTCAAATGTGTTGTCAGTATACAGCACAAGTACACAACACTTATATCCAACGAAAAGAAGTTTAGCATCCAATAGGGGTGGACGGTATAAACGGTATACGGTATAAACGGTATGAATTTGCTCTACGGTATGGATTTTGACTATACCGTGTAACCGGTAGTGCAGCTCTAAAATAGCAATGACGTCATGTAACCACAGCGCGACTATTTCACTCGCATTTGCCCCTAAAAATAGATAGAATTAGTCATAGATAATAGATATGTGCGAACTGGAAAAAGTTATTTAGGAGGCTTCGCGCAGTGGGCGTACCAGCCCCTACCGCACGCATGTAAACACGGGTCTAGTAGTCTAGTGTGACGGGGGACGGGAGCTGTCGGGAGGACGGCGGTGTCTCCCTGAGCTAACGTTAGCTTAGCTACCGTTACAAAATGACCCAGTCAACTATTCACTTTTAGTTTAATACATGATGGGGCATTGTCTAACCGAACGGTATCTAGTCGGCCAGCTACCGATAGCTCCTGACATCAACAAACGCTCCACAAAGTCTAGTACTAGAGACGTGTATGCTACCTGTTAGCTCATGTTAACGCAAGTTAGTTCACCATTCAAAACGAAATGTCCCATTGAACTAAATAATTCACTGAGGCGTTGTATTAATGTTATATATGCAGTAGCTACAGATAGCTCCTGATATCAATGTCTTATAACACTGATTCGATGCGTATTCGAGCTGAGGGCTTGCTAACGTTATACCAATACAATAGGGTCCAGGTGCAGCGCCGGAGAATCCTGGCCGTAGCTCTGCTCGAGGCTACTCGAGTATAGGTCCAGGTGCAGCTCCGGAGAATCCTGGCCGTAGCTGGAGGCTACTAGAGTACACACAGACAGTGGAGCTTGTTGCGTGGTGGCGATGTATCGCAGATAATACAAGTACAAGTCTAATTATATAATATATATATTTTATATAAAAAAAAATTATATAAAATAAAAAAAAATGTTTTATCAAAAACGATGATACCGTGATATATACCGTTACCGTCTATGCTTCAAATTATACCGTGATATAAATTTTAGACCATACCGTCCACCCCTAGCATCCAACCAGACTGGAAATGTAACAGTGAAGTGCAATAGTAATATACAATGTACAGGTCGAATGCATCACAGTTAGACAGTAGCTACTGTTAGCTGCCCTTCCGGATTAGCTTTGAGCTAACTATCTCTCCCGACCCAAAGTATTGTTTATAGTGCATTTCTTGCCACCTTATAGCATTTGTATGACAGTCTACAATGCTCCCGTGAGGTTTTCCGGACGTTTTGGTAATGATTTTCACTATAAAATCATATTTCTAAATGACAGGAAGTTGATAAACTGGCCGGAATAGCTTTGAGCTAACGATCTTTGCCGATGCATTCCATTCTAAACGTAACGTTAGTTGTTCAAAACATTACCCGTCTATATAATTTGTTCCTCAACGTTATATAGACGGGTCATGTTTTGTAAACTAACGTTATGTTTAGAATGGAATGAATACATGGGTCGGGAAAGATAGTTAGCTCAAAGCTAATCCGGAAGGGCAGCTAACAGTAGCTACTGTCTAACTGTGATGCATTTTCTGTTTGCAGTCCAATGTTCACCAAAACACACACCCACACACTTATAATTTGTTCCTCAACGTTATATAGACAGGTCATGTTTTGTAAACTAACGTTATGTTTAGAATGGAATGAATACATGGGTCGGGAAAGATAGTTAGCTCAAAGCTAATCCGGAAGGGCAGCTAACAGTAGCTACTGTCTAACTGTGATGCATTTTCTGTTTGCAGTCCAATGTTCACCAAAACACACACCCACACACTTATAATTTGTTCCTCAACGTTATATAGACAGGTCATGTTTTGTAAACTAACGTTATGTTTAGAATGGAATGAATACATGGGTCGGGAAAGATAGTTAGCTCAAAGCTAATCCGGCCTGTTTAACCACTAGCTTCTGTTAGCTAATGCTGGCTGAGCAAGGAAACTAACAGTAAACGTTTTTACATGAAATACAGCCCAAAAACCCTGCTGACAAACGTTTGCTTATTAAATACATTCTATACTATAATAATAATACAAACGTTTCATTGCCTCTCTGTGACGACAAAGTTGTTTAAATAAGGGGAGAAAAGTAGCTAAAACCAATGTATTTGGATGGGACAGGAAGTACCATTGGCAACCGGAAGTCAGCCGGAAGTGCCTACTTTCAGATTGTGCAAGTGGAGAATTAGTGTTGCTCTGTCCAAAAGTAAGTGTATATTAGTTTCTATTTTGTCTTCTTTGTTTTCGTGTGTTATGTCGTTTTCTGGTTAGGTTTGGTTTATAGTCAGTGTCAGCACGGCTGTGCCTATTGTTGTACTCATGTACTTTTGAGTAAACACTTTGAATTGTGATCGTCGACTCCTGCCTCATCTCCCTGCTTATTCTTCCTGCTGCCTTGGGTTCTACCACCACGTATCGTAACATGCATGTCTCCTCCATCACATGGCGCTCTGTTGACTGTTCGCGGCTAATTAGAATGCAAATAGTACTGATATGAAGTGCTTCCCATTGCGACTAATGCTAATTACATCTGAAGGGAGCAATGTAAAAACAGGTGTTCTTTTTTAACTTTGCTTTCAAAACGCACACTCCAAGTATGATGTATATAGCTGTGGCAATTCCAGGTGTAGGGGTGGCAGAATAAACAACACACAGACAGGTTGCAGTTCCCAAAATCATGCTCTTTATTTTCTACTAAATAATAATCGCTTTCTGGCATTAATCTGTCGGCCGGGCGGCGTCTCCGCTCTGTGGCGTGTCGCCTTGCGCTGCTACGGGAGCGTGAGAGGGGGCTCCTCGGCTCCATTAAGTCCCCCCTCCTCAACAGGCGTACCGCGCGGTGATTCGATAATCACTCCTGATGATCCTCTAGCGACAGGTGCGTCCGGAAGTGGACGCCCAAACATGGGCAGCGCCCAGCCATTGGGTCGCTACGTAACGTCCATCAATCACCAAGCCCAGGGGTGGCTTGGGGTTGCCACAATAGCCTACAGTATATGTGTGTCTATATTCATACATAATATTGAAAGTTTAGAATGGAATACAACTGTTTATGTCTATTGCAGGTCCTCTTTAGTCCTACCCGGTAACCGGTCGGCTGAAATGGCACACTTGACATTTGTGGTGACATTGCTTAAACGTCGCCCTGCGCCTGTAATTACATTTGATGAGGTCAGCCATGCCGGAGGAGAAGGGTGGGGGGTGCTTCATGCATCGGCCAATCATGTCAGAGAATGAGCGGGGATCAGAGGGAGGTGAGACGGGTAATAGTATAATATCCTCCCCTGGCTGGAAGCAACAGCACGACTGTTTTGACTTGACTCACAGGCAACAGGCTGCCGATGCAAAAGTCCTTTCTACCTCAACACCTTGTGTCATAAAGCAGTTTCCTTTCTACCTCAACGCCTCGTGTCACAAACGCACCTGATCAAATGTCTGACAGTGATTTAATGCTGCCATGAACTAATTAAAAAAGAACCCCCCCCCCCCGGAATTCAGTTAAACTACAAATCCAAAAACACACTCATTTTATTTTATTTTATTTCAGACCTTTATTTCAACTCGAAAGACACTGAGGTTACCCTCATTTACAGCAATGACGAGCTTACAAAACGAGACGCATCAGCAATTGCATACATATAGACACAATAAATAAGAATAAACAATAAAAATCTGCTGAGACAGTTACAAGTCGGCACGCAGTGGTCGGAGATCAGACTATTAAAAGGTAGCAAGAGAAGGAAGAACCTTCAGCTTCAGAGTCAGTTGGAGGGCATTTCAGGTGTTGGAAGCATCAAAGGAAAAAGCATTTTTTCCTAGTTCAGAGCAAACTGGAGGAACCCTTAGAGGTAGGGATGTCCCGATCACGTTTTTTTGCTCCCAATCCGATCCCGATCATGTGATTTTGAGTATCTACCGATACCGATATTTCCCGATCCGATCAAAAAAATAAAAATAAAAAATGTAATTTTTTTTTTTTTTTTTTTTTTTTAACAAACATGACCATGTTCACGTCTTAAACTCATACTGAGGCCTTAGTTTTGGTTTTAAATTGCATATCAGCATTAATTTATTTATTGTCACACAGAGCAGAAGAATTTTGCCAAAACAAACCAATAGTATCCAGCTGCGGAACGGCAGACTAGCCACACTATCAGACCCAAACGCATTTCCTTTGATTTAATTATACATCAAATGATTTATGAAGTAAACTTTTCACCTGGATAACATCAACATTCAGGGAGAAATTGGGATTAAATTTTTTTTATTTGGGTCTGAGAGTGTGACTGGTCTGCCGTTCTGCAGCTGGATACTACTATTGGTTTGTTTTGATCACGTGATCGGATCGGGACATCCCTACTTAGAGGTGTCCTTCACACCAGCGAGGACTTCTGCTTAACCTCCTCTCCTGAAGTCCACCCTGGAACCTGCGCAACTGAAGAAAGCCCCAGCGGCTCAGACCAGCTCAAGAGGGTTGTGATTGTCAAGAGCTCGCTGTCGGAAAACCTTTCAGCAGGTGAAGGATAATTATTATTAAAAAGGATAAAAGTAATTATTACTCGTGTTAAAGTTAGAGGTTCTATGTAGGATTGCAAGTAACTGTCTAACACAACTGTTTCCACTGACTGTACATAACTGTTTCCACTAGAGGGCGCTATAGGCAGAGCCGCTAATGCTACCACCAGGTGGAGAGTATTAACCCATCTCCCGCCAATGACGTGTTGCCACGTCATTCCTCGCCATGCGTAATCTGCCAATGACGTCTTACAGCGTCTTTGAGATCAATATTTCAAATTTCTGTCATGGTATTCACATTTCACCCACGGAGTCTTGACTGGTGCTGTAGATCTCCGCTCAACTCTCCAACGCTTCAATACCGCCACCTGGTGGCCGATCGGCAAGTTGCCAAAACCGTCCACTATTCCGTCCGGCCACTCGCTATTGCTTGCGGGACTCTATCCAGACACCGTGCATATCGATCCGTTGCCTTAACTCAATAAACAACATGATTGGACGTATATTAGTATTATTCAAACCGGAACTGGATCACCTAGATCAACATCCCATAATAGCGATCTTTTTGCTCCAGTATCATCCCCCATCGCTACGAGGAAGCTGCCGTGAGTTTCAGCGTTTTTGATTATTATTAACCATACAAACTGCTCTGATCTATATATCACCCATACTACATGAATCATTTAACGTCGGTCATTGCATTATAAACGACCCCCCCCCCCCCCCCCCTCCGGTCACCAGCAGATGACCAGTAATGACGTTTAGGATCATGTACATGTGAAATTTTTAATATAACGTTGATCGGTATCAAACTGCATTTGATCATCTAATATATGCATGTATGGCTATATCTCACGTTCTATGAAATACAGCAGAAAACGATAAAAACATATTTATACTCTGGACAGTATTTTAGTATGAATGAAAAAGTAAAACGTTCCTACATCCTGAACGATAGATAATTGATGTTGAATAGTAATGTCAATTTAGCAATACAATTTAAAAAGTTATAGCCCTGCAAAGAAGGTGAACATCTCCATAGACAAATAGTGCTGGCAGAGAGGCTACAAGGATGAATATAAGCTCCGGCAGAGAATGGGTTAAGGAAATGTCTCCTCCCCCTCTATCTCTTTCCGACCTGCCTCTCACGGAGAGGAGAACTCATGTACTGCTGCCTTGCCATGTAAATAATAAACCACGCCGATTAAAGGCTGAAGGTAGAAACCATGCCTCTTGACCACATTATTGTCGCCCCATAGCCAGACTCTGTCAACAGGTTATGGGCCCAGATCTCGCAGGGGCGAAATAATAAAGGGTAGCAAGTTTAGCTGAAGTATAGGCTAGGTTAGCAGCGGGAGCATCGCGTGGCTAGACGCTAGGCCAACAAGAGCTAAAGCTACGCCCACCATCAAAGGAGCAACATGGAATCCAACACGACGATCCTGCGCGTCAAGAGGAAGCGGGGGGCACCGACACGCTGCTGCTGGAGCGCAAGCGGACCCGCCCGGAGAGCAGCGCGCAGAGCTCCGGGGAGGCGGCACCGGGGGAGACGGAGCCTGCTGAGCCCAACGGAGGCGAGGGGGAGAACCCCGTCTTCAAACTCGTGGCGACCAAGGGAAGGAGCAAATGGCCCTCATATAATGGAAAGGCAGAGGACTATGAGCTCTGGGAAGAGCGCATGTTATGCTGCATGCACGGTGTGGGACTGAAGACGACGATCTTGACGGCCCCCACGGGAGACCTGACGGCGGAAGCACAAGCCCTGGACGACAAGCGTAATGCAGACGCATACTGTGAGTTAGCACCACTGCTCGACGACACAAGCTTGGGCTGATATTCCGCGACACTAAAGACAAAGGCAGAGAAAGCCTGGGAGTGTTGAGAGAGCATTATATCGGGCAAAGAAGACCCCGAGTCGTGGCCCTCTACATAGCCGAATACGTCATCAGAGCTGAGCAGATCATGACGGCATTGAAGAGTGCAGGAGAAGCACCAAGCGATGGGCTAATGATGGCGATGGTGATGAGGGGACTACCAGAGCTGTACAAACCGTTCACACTCCTGGTATCACACGGTTCAGCGGACATGACGCTGGGAAAGTTCAAGGCCAAGTTACGAAATTTCGAGGCCTCAGAAGATATCCACCCAGCCGCCGCGGAGGCGGGAGAGAGGGTGCTAAAGGCCCGAGCGACGCCAAGGGAGAAGACCAGGCCCACGACGGAGCTGGCGTGTTGGAGATGCGGAGAGAAAGGCCATCGGAGAGGTAACTGCATAAGGACTGTCTGGTGTGGCTTCTGCAAATCCACGGGGCACACAGACAGAGCGTGCATGAAGAAACGCGACCAGAGTGCGCGATACGCGCATGGACAAGATGGCGGCCATGGACAAGATGGCGGCGACGGTCGACGTGAGACGAATCGAGGCGACGCCTGGCACGGGAACAGGGGCCCGACGGCGGAGGCCTGGCACGGGGACAGGGGCCCGACGGCGGGGGCCTGGCACGGGAACGGGCCCGACAGCGGGGCCTGGCACGGAGATCCTCCTCCTCCTCTTCGGATGCTGCAGACGGGCAGCGCAGAACAAAGGGGGTCCCAGGGGACCGGGATGGGCACACGCCGTCCTCCCGTGGAATACTAGGGAGCGACGACGAGCCTCACCCCCAGGAACGAGGATCACGAAGAGAAGCCTTCCTCCCGTGGAATCGGGAGCGATGACGAGCCGGCTTGACGTCTGGAGTGGGAACACTGGAAAACCTCCCGTAGAGAATTAGAGAGCGAAGACGGTGTCCCACTCCAGGCAAACGGCGACAGGTGGTGATGGCTGGCACGTCGTCTCACGCCGGAGACGCGGCAGGTGATGGTAACGTACAGGATGGTAACGTACAGAACTCCATGAACACAGAGTGTACACAGATACAGATACAGAACGAACACAGAGTCCAGAACACAGAACGACCCGACAAGGACTGGAGGGGAGTCTGCAACCTATGTACTCTCCCGAGGTGATTGCAAACTCCCAACAGGTGCGTGAAGGTAGAGGATCAAGGATGTCCAAGGGTGGGGGCTGGTGAAGAGTAGAGGAGAGTAAATCATCGCAAGGGTGGGGGCTGGTGAAGAGTAGAGGAGAGTAGACAGGGAAAACACAGGAAAAAGGTCCAGGGACAGGCGAATCCTCACAAGTAGGCATCGAACTGGGCCATCTGGAGACCTATCCAACTCGTCCCAAGAAGCAGTAGCCGCGTCTGGAGCCTCGTCTGCCGGCGGGGAGGATGGGCAGGTACGTCCATTTGGCCGTGAAGAGGCTCGAGAACCACGGCTGCCGCCGCCAGATCGTTATGGAGGAGTCCTGGAAGGTTGCCGGGAGTTCGTCACCCAGTGCTCTCTTGTGTTTAAATTACAGCCTCGTACATTCCCTACTGACATATCTAAAGTTGCATATATAATCACTCTTCTTACAGGTCATGCTCTTTCTTGGGCCACAGCGGAATGGGAAAGTGGGGCAGCGATCTGCCGCAGCGCGGCTGCCTTCACCCGAGAGTTGTGACACGTGTTCGATACCTCTCGGGTGATATCCATCTATCAAGCCGGTGGGTGGCTCATCTCCTGCTGTCAAGGTAGACGCTCTGTGGCAGATTACGCTAACGACTTCCGCATTGTGGCTCGGGAGGCGGCCTGGCAGGATGAGCTATCTTCACAGGAGCTACCCGAACAACTGGATAATGTCATCAACTTGGCTATACGGATGGACAACCGACATCGGGAGAGGGAACGCGAGAGGGAGGCTTCGTCACAGGTACTCTTCCGCACTACTTCCGGTGTCGAACCAGCTATGTATTACACAAGAGAGAGCCTTGGTGACGAGCCTATGCAACTGGGAGCTCTGTGCCTGTCAGACGCAGAGAGACAGAGGCGGATCATACATTACATCATACATTAGTACACTGCATAGTATTGTATATTATATGGTAACTCAGAACATTGTACATATGTCTATACCGAACACTGTGACCTCATTTTCTTCTTCTAAAATTACATGCTATACTATGTTATTTGATACTATCTTGTCTAGCACAGTCTCTGGAGCGTAACAGTAAGAAGCATTTTGTATGAAAGTATTCTGTACTTCTGTATGACAACTATTAAAGAAACTTGAACTTGAAACTTGGATCGACCAGAAGCGTTGTTTCCGTTGTGGTCGTACTGGACATCGCTTCAGTAACTGTGCTGGATTGTCGGGAAACGGGGACGCTTGCTAAACTTAAATCAAATCAAATCAAATTTATTTATAAGGCCCGACAACACACGTTAATGTCCCCATGGGCCGTACAGGTCTTCTTTAAACAAGTCAAGAAGAAAACATAACAATAAGTCAAGAACAGAACAAGAACACCATAAGGTCCAACAAATTTAAAATAAATGCAAATAAATGAAAGAATGCAAGCACTCCCAGACATACTCCACACGAAGGTAAGGAAAAACTCACTAAAACCTAACAATAGGGAAAAATGCTCCACAGGGGGAGTTATATCAGGTGGGCATTTTACCTCCGTCACTGATGATTCACACGCTTTTTTTAATGTCACTGTTGGGTGGGGGAATTCTCTCAAGAAGACCAGGGCATTAATTGATTCGGGGGCGGCGGGTCATTTAATTCATGTGGGATTAGCACTTGAGTGGGGGGTCCCTCTGGAGACACTGGAGGTACCTATCCCGGTTCAGTCATTGGACAGTCGACCACTGGGTAGTGGGCTCATTACCCAGCGCACGGCGCAGCTGTGTCTCCAGGTGGCCGGGAGTGAGTGGGAATGGTTACAATTTTATGTTGTCATGTCTCCCCATTCTGCCATTGTCTTAGGTCATCCGTGGCTAGCAGAGCATAACCCTTGTATTAATTGGGCTACGGGTGAACTCTCTATGGGGAGCAGCGTTAAGTCGGTTTCCGGCGAGGGTTCACTCGCCCCTTTTTCTTCTTCTCCTTTGTCCCCCTTGTCTCTCTCCAGGATGGTGGTGAGCGTTGCAGACTCTGCTACATCTCCTAATCCCGATTTAGCAGGTGTACCTGAGATTTATTGGGACCTGACGGAGGTTTTTAGTAAAACTCGTGCGAAAGCACTACCGCCTCATAGATCTTACGACTGCCCCATTAATCTTCTTCCTGGTACCTCTCCACCCCGTGGGCGTATGTTTTCTCTCTCTCGCCCTGAGACAGTGTTCATGAACACCTATATTCAGGAGGCACTGGCCGCGGGGCATATTCGTCCGTCCACATCCCCTGCAGGCGCTGGGTTCTTTTTTTTAGCAAAAAAGGATGGTAGCCAGCGGCCGTGCATCAATTATAGGGGGTTCAACGACGTTTCCATCAAGAACCGTTACTCCTTGCCTCTCATAGACACCGCCCTTTGAGTGCTTACAGGGGGTGCAGGTCTTCTCTAAGCTTGATTTACGTAATGCATACAACCTGGTCAGGATTAGAGAGGGAGACAAGGGCGGCTGAGTGGCGCAGTGGGCAAGGCGCTCGCCACTAACGCAGGAGATGCTGGGTTTGGGCGGCTAGGTGGTGCAGTGGGCAAGGCGCTCACCACCAATGCAGGAGACCCTGGGTTCGAGCCCAGCTCTCCGCATTGCTATCAGCTTGGCTGGTCGTTCATACTAATACAATTGGCAGTATTAGAGGGTGGGAAGCTGATGGGTGGGGATCGGACGTTGTGGACAGCGACTCCTACAGGTCGGTTGGTGCGCTTGCGCAGCAGAATCAGGAAGCGACGGGGGCGGCGTGCCCTCCAAACGCAGACCCCCGACACTGAGAGATTGCGCTGTGCAGGTGAAAAGATGCGACTGCTGCTTCCTCGAGTACCGGAGGGGACACGTGATGTAAGGCTTAGTCCACATTGCAGCCGGCTTGTGGGAGGCATGGCCTAACAACGTTCGAGACAGGGGAGGGTAGAATTGGATGATACGAAATTGGGATGGGAGGTGCGGCTACGTGGCGTAGTGGGCAAGGCGCTCGCCGCGAAATCTGGAGACGCTGGGCTTGCCTGTTCGAGCCCAGCGCTCCACATTTGCTTTCAGTTTAGCTGGTCGTCCGTACTAATACACATTGGCCGTATTAGGGGGTGGGAAACTGATGGGTGGGGATCGGGCGTTGTGGACAGCGACTCCTACAGGTCGGTTGGTGCGCCTGCGCAGTAGAATCAGGAAGTGTCGGGGGCAGCGTGAGCCTCCCACGCGTTACTCCTCGCCACTGAGAGATCGAGCTGCGCAGGTGAAAAGATGCGACTGCTGTTACCTCAAGTACCGGAGAGGACTTGTGCTATGTATGACTTAGTCCACATTGCAGCCGGCTTGTGGGAGGCAAGAAACAGCGTTCGTGACAGGGGAGGGTTGAATTGGATGATACGAAATTGGGATGGGAGAAAAAATAGAAAATGGGAGAAAAAGTAGATAAAAAAAAGGAGATGCTGGGTTCGAGCCCAGCTCTCAGCGTTGCTTCCGGCTTGGCTGGTCGTTCATACTAATACAATTGGCAGTATTAGGGGCAGGGCCGCCTCAGGGGGTTTGCGAGCAGTGCGGTCGCACAGGGCCTCGCGGGAAGGGGGGCCTCGCACAAAATGTTTTTTAAAAATATATATTTTTAATTTTTTATTATTATTATTATTTTTTTTTTTTATTTTTTTTTTTTTTTGCGAGGCCCCCCTTCCCGCGAGGCCCTTTTTCATCACATACCTAAAATCTAGTTTTGCTTATATGCTTATATATTTCACATTAGACACGTTTGTAGAATGTGTCTGACTTGTTCCTGGCTCTGCGGCTCTGCAGATACACTATTGGAGCTCTGAGGCTCTGCAGCAGATATACTATTGGTTTCAACGAAGGGAGGGGTTACATGTGTACAGTCGGCCGGCGTGCGTCAGCTGCGTCTGACTATTTCGCGCGTGCAGCATTGGAGCTTATGCCAGCCAAGACGAAGAGGACGGTCGTTCGGCAGATGGACTGAAGATGAAAGTTGTTGCATGTTAGAAAGTTCAGTCAGGCTAGCCATGTCGGCTTAGCTAAAGGCAGGGACAGCTAGTTAGCTTTAGCTACGTTATAATATCGAGTGCTAACGTGTGGTTCAGTCGGGATAGCCATGTCGGCTAGTAGCTTAGCTAAAGGCTAACTAGCGTTAGCTAATGCTAGCTATCGAGTGCTAACGTGTGGTTCAGTCGGGCTAGCCATGTCAGCTAGTAGCTTAGCTAAAGGCTAACTAGCGTTAGCTACGTTAGCGAGTGCTAACGTGTGGTTCAGTCGGGCTAGCCATGTCGGCTAGTAGCTTAGCTAAAGGCTAACTAGCGTTAGCTAACGCTAGCTATCGAGTGCTAACGTGTGGTTCAGTCGGGCTAGCCATGTCGGCTAGTAGCTTAGCTAAAGGCTAACTAGCATTAGCTAACGCTAGCTAACTAGGCATGGCAACAACCAGGACCACCTGAAGCTTTTTAAGAAGGAGGTGATGAACTACAGACAGACGAGGCACGAGAACGTGGTCCTCTTCATGGCAGCCTGCATGGCTCCACCCCACCTGGCCATCATCACCAGGTGAGAGAGGGGAAAACAAACGCACGTCACAAATGATGGATTCAGTTCACTTCTAATACCTGTTATTAGCCTTGTCACATTTTCACCTCTCTCTCTCTCGCTCTCTCTCTTTTTCTCTGTCTCTCTCTCGCCCTCTCTCTCTCTCCTCTCTCTCTCTCTTTCTCTCTCTCTCTCTCTCTCTCTCTCAATTCAATTCAAATGGGCTTTATTGACATGGGAAACATACGTTTACATTGCCAAAGCCAAACAAAACAAAACAATCAAACAGATAAAACAAAAGAAATCAGTACATTACAGAAGGAATTTCTTGTACAGTCTTTATGGTGGTTGTATTCCGTTGGATGTCCTTTTCTTGTCACAGCAGCTCACAAATCTGGCTGCTGTGTTTGCACATTATTGTATTTCTCCAAGTAGGTATGGGAGTTTTGAGTTATTGTCCATGTTTTCAAAGTCTCTTTGGGTGTTTGCAATTTGTGGGAAGTATATGTCTCTGATGTCTTGGTATAGTGGGCAGGTTGTTAAGAAGTGGAGCTCGGTTTCCACCTCATCTTGTGTGCAGTGGGTGCATAGTCTGTCTTCGCTTGGGAGCCAGGTCTGCCTATGGCGGCCTTTCTCGATGGCTAGGCTGTGCTCGCTGAGTCTGTACCTAGTCCTGTGTTCTGAGCTGTGTGCTGAGCTGTGTTCTGCATGTGTTCTCTGTTCTGAGCTGTGTTCTGAGATGTGTTCTGAGCTGTGTTCTGTTTTCTGAGCTGTGTTCTGTGTTCTGAGCTGTGTGCTGAGCTGTGTTCTGTGTTCTGAGCTGTGTTCTGAGCTGTGTGCTGAGCTGTGTTCTGCATGTGTTCTGTGTTCTGAGGTGTCCTGTGTTCTGAGCTGTGTTCTGAGCTGTGTGCTGAGCTGTGTGCTGAGCTGTGTTCTGTGCTGTGTTCTGCATGTGTTCTGTGTTCTGAGCTGTGTTCTGAGATGTGTTCTTAGCTGTGTTCTGTGCTGTGTTCTGAGATGTGTTCTGTGTTCTGAGCTGTGTTCTGAGCTGTGTTCTGTGCTGTGTTCTGAGATGTGTTCTGTGTTCTAAGCTGTGTTGTGTTCTGAGCTGTGTTCTGAGCTTATAGTGCTTTTACTAACTATATTATATTTCTCTCTCCTCTGGTCAGGGGCATTGCCGGGTCTGTGCAGCGATAACACTGTATATTGACTGTAGAACGGGAGCTCTCTCTCGCTCTCTTGCTCTCTCTCTCTCTCTCTTGCTATATGTTGACTGTATCATGCCCAGCCTCGGGCAGCGCTATTATTTAAGAATATGTTGACTGTATAAAAAAACCAACAACCGGACACTCAATCAGATACCGAGGGTAATAACTTCCGGTCGGGGGGGTTCCAAAATAAAAGAGCGACGTCTATAGCAGCGGAAATACGTTAACACGAACCTAAACTAACGTTACAACTAACCTAAAGTTAGATTAGGTTCGTGTTAACGTTAGATAATGTACAAAATAAACGTATTTCCGCTGCTATAGACGTCGCTCTTTTATTTTGGAACCCCCCCGACCGGAAGTTATTACCCTCGTTATCTGCTTGAGTGTCCGGTTGTTGGTTTTCGTTAGCTACAGTAGCAGCATATCAACACCAGCCATGGGAATACTGTTTTCTAAATTGGAGAGGCTTTTAATCGTCAAGGTAAAAGGATTTTAAGTCATGGTATCCATAAACTTCAATCGGTTCGGATCCTTTTGTGACTGTAGGGAACTGTAGGGAACTTGAGGGTACAAGTCTGACCCACTTCCAGTGATGAAGCTAAGCTAACGGAGTGGACGTTCCCTAAGCCTAACGCACGCACAGAGACAACAAAGGTATGTATCTTCTTGTCTAATTCCAGGGAAGATGGCAAATAAGCTAATTTCCCAAAATGTTGGCGTTTTCCATTAAACTGAAATGCGCATTTGTTGATATCAGGAGCTATCAGTAGCTAGCCAGTTAGACAACGCCTCATGTATTAAACAAAAAATAGTTGACTGTGTAGTTTTGTTTAAACAGTAACGTTAGCTCGGTAGCTAACATTAGCTCACGAGCGATAGCTAGTTAGCCAACGCTAGCCAGCACTTGCGAAAACGAATACCAAACTGATATCAGACATTGATATCAGGAGCTATCAGTAGCTAGATAACATTAGACAACACCTCATGTATTAAACAAAAGTGAATAGATGACTGGGCCATTTTGTTTAATGCTTGTTATGTTGAAAGAGGAGCTCTGAGGTGCTAAGGGTTTGTTGACATGCCACAGGTCTGGGAGGGGGAGGAGGAGGGGCAAGCCGTGCAGCAGCGGTGGCTGTGAGAGAAGAGCGAGTGAACCTAGTGTGGTTTCCTGATGAGAATGGTGGGCAGGAGCTGCAGCTGGATTAGCGTATCGCTGCGTTGGGAGGCGGAGATAGTCATGGATTCAGCAAATCACGCTACATTTAGACTTCAGTGAACTCTGTCAACTTAGTCAGCACGAGACACGCACCATTTGCCAGCAATATATGCGCGCACTGACAGTCGGCTAATTTGTAAAAAAAAAAAAAAAATCCTCTTCGTCCCGTTTGTGTCCCGGCAAAGATTTCTGTTCATCCCAAATCAATATTTGATCATCCAGGGGACGACGGGACATCGTTAGTCTTGAGCCCTGCCGCAAGCGTCGGATTCTGGGTTGTAGGCGGAGGGGTAGGGGGTTTCAGTTCTTGCTGGATTTGGAGGGGTACGGGGTAGAAGAGCGTTCCTGGGTGCCTCAAAGGGATATCTTAGATCACAGCCTTATTGACGATTTTCGTCTGCTGCATCCCAAGGCCCCTAGGTGAACGTCAGGTGCCGTTCGTCGGGGGGAGGTACTGTAACGTTCTGGGTTTCTGTCCTCTCCCAGGAGTGGAAACCCTACTGCCATTCTGGAGTACTTCACGTGTGGTTTGCTGGGAGTTTGCCTTTATAGTAATCCCTTGTTTCTCTGTCTGTTGTCGGATCTTCAACAGAACTACTGCGAGCAGTCGGCCATGGACAAGAAGTGGGACCTCTTGTCTTTGCTGTTATTATTTAGTTTCTCTTTTCCTCCTTTACCCTCAGTTGTAGCCTGGCTACTTATTCGTTATCGTTACAGTATCTTGCTCTAGTGATTCTGATAATAAAATAACACGTATGTTTGAGAAGAGCAACCACATCACCGTCTCCGTATTACCTTCTACTATTGGACTCAACTCCTACCTTGAATCGTAACACCTCTAACTGCTCCCGATGAGCAGGTCGGCACCTTGCACGGTCGCCTCCCCCGTCGGTGTGTGAATGTGTGAGTGAATGGGTGAAATGTGAGGAACAAATTGTAAAGCACTTTGGATCCCTTCTGCAGGTGAAGGATAAGACACCCGCTGAGGATGCAGAAGGCTTCCCAACAATGCAAATGCTCTTACCACCCTGCCACCGAGGAACACCATAATTTGTAGCAAAGCCTCTCCGATGTGTATTTAACCTGCTTCCTCTCCTAGGCTGAAACCTAGAAAGATGTCAACAAGGTTTCCAACCACCGAGTTTCACTGTGTTTTGCTGGCATGCCAAGGCGGCGGAGCTAAAGATTGAGAGCGAGGAGAGAGAGTGCACTTTATTTGGCAGGAGGGCAGTATTTATGAGCCGTGAGTTTAATAGACTTCTTCAACTCCGGTTTCGCCGACATGGAGTGGATTGCGGGCGGATGTCTGATTTATCGGAGGATCGTGAAAGAGAACCCTCTCTGCTTCCAAAATGGGACAGCGTTGAATATTATGTCCATGTTCTCGTCTTACCAAACCGAATGAGAGAGAACATTTAGACTTTTGTTTGTGCTGCATGGGGATCAGTGGAGGCTGCTGACCAAATTTTTAGGTGAAGCACAAATTATTATATTATATTATATATTAAATAATATTTTTAAAACATCCCCCACTGTGTGTCAGTGGTCAGTGGACACAGATGAAAACATATTAACATTAGGTGACAGCGGACCTGACCAGATGAAAACATATTAGGTGACAGCGAACCTGACCAGATGAAATCATATTAGGTGACAGCGCACCTGACCAGATGAAATCATATTAGGTGACAGCGCACCTGACCAGATCAAAACATATTAGTTGACAGCGCACCTGATCAGATCAAAACATTTTAGGTGACAGCGCACCTGACCAGATCAAAACATATTAGGTGAAGGTGACAAGGAAGCCACAGACTCATACCCCCCCGACACTCAACTAACCGCCTCGGACAGTCCTTCATACCAGTGGCCATCAGGCTCCACAACAGTGGGCAGCGACTGCTGCCAGACATCGACCTAGAACTAATAGGAACCCAAGTAGGACAATAACACTACCTTATGCATACTGCACCTTATGTGGATACTGTGATACTGTGAATAATGAATAATGTATATTTCAGTTAGTTAGATAGTAAATTATATTGACCTATTTGTTTACACTGCTTGTGTTGTTTTCACTACCTGTACCCCCCCCCCCCCCCTTCCCCCATGCTGCTATGATGCCTGAATTTCCCCAAGGGGATCAATAAAGGAATATCTTATCTTAAAAGGAAAGATGAAATTACCTACCTGGGTTCCATCCTATAGAGGCAAATCTTTTCTGTGACAAAATGGGATCCAATGTAATAAAACTAAGTCAACCAACGAACTAGATTCCTGTACCGGATCTCCTCTCTGGTAAACAAGAATACCTTGAAGACTCTAACAGGAGCACTCATTCAAGGGTACTACGACTATGCTTGCACCTCATGGTACCAAAGCACCTCAAAGGCACTAAAAACAAGATTACAAACATCACAAAACAAACTGGTCAGACTACTGCTTGACCTTACTCCTAAAACCCACCTCACCCCTGTCCACTTTGACAACCTAGGATGGCTTAGAGTAGACGACAGAGTACAGCAACTTGCAATGGGCCTGGTCTACAAGATACACTACACCACTAAGATACCCATGTGCATGTCGAAATACTTCCCAAAGGTCAGTGAATACCATGACCACAACACCAGAGGGAGTTCCACAAATCATGTTCAACCCAGATAAAAGAATTAAAAAAGTAAAAAAAAAAAAAATGTAATAAAAGAAAATAGTCATAACTTAGAAATGAGATTGCATAGGTCTATGAATCGATATCGCGATTCTGTTTCGATTAATTGCCCAGCCCTACAGAGTGTACAGTAAGTTAGCTTGCTGGCTAGCTACTGTTAGCATACAAGCACTGTAGCATACTTACTTTTTCATCCACAACGTTTTTTCTGATCCAGATGCATAAGTCCACTTCTTCATGTTGCTCAGTTGCTGGTTTATACTTCGGTCCTAATGTTGGCGCAAAGTTTAATTTAGCCTGACTTGACTTGTTATAGCTGTACATCTTACTAACTACTAAACAACAACTTTCTCATAGTCTCAACTTTCACATAGTCAAAACGGGTCCAGCTGCATGTCCGGAGGATAGGTTTAGCTCGGGCCAATCTCAAGTTTCTCAAGTTTCTTTATTAGTTGTCATACAGAAGTACAGAATACTTTTATACAAAATGCTACATTTTGTATAAAAGTATTCTGTACTTCTGTATGACAACTAATAAAGAAACTTGAGATTGGCCCGAGCTAAACCTATCCTCCGGACATGCAGCTGGACCCGTTTTGACTTTGCAATGCAGCAATCTCTGATTGGATTTGCAAGGCTGCCAATCATATTCAACCTCTGTGTATTGGATGTCAAGGGCTGTCAATCAATCAACCCTCCATTCAATGGCAAGAGTTTAACTGCACAGATCGTGCTTAGATGAAGTTCATAGCCTATTTTGATTCGCTGTTATTTATTATTTATTTAACAATGGGTCACACCTGTGAAGTTTTCTTCACAAATAATTACTGCAGGCAATACTGCAGTGCAGGCCTGCTCAGAGCTGTCAATTTTGGCCATTTTTGAAGAAAAAAAAATTCACTGGCATTTTTTTTACAGAGGAAAACATTTATAATAAAAAAAAAATTATAATCATTTAAAAAAAATTATATATATAGTTTTTTATTTTTTTATATATATATATATAGGTATATGTAAATTAATAATAATTATGAATTATGAGTGAATTTGTGTTTCACGTGTTGTCATAGAGAAACCTCCACTGATGGGGATATGGAGAGGGGATAGGCACGTCTTCTTGCTATTTCTGTGTCTGTCTGCCTGTCTATCTGCCTTTCTCTCTCTCTCCTTTCTCCCTCTGTCTCCAGCAGGATGTACAGCATGACCCCATTCCTCTCAATCACAGAGGTAAAAGTAAAAAAATAAAAAAAATAAACCGAATACCCATTCATAGTGTTATTATACTGCTCAGTGCCTGGGAGTATGCATTTATTGGCCAATAATGTAGAGCTCAACCCATTAAGTATATGAGTCAGGGTTTACAATTTGATGTATTCATCTTCTTTTTTTGTATTGCCTCTGTGTGTGTATGTGTGTGTGTCTGTTTGTACATGAGAGTGTGTATGTGTGGTGTGTGCGTACGTATGTACATAATGTGTGCAAAAGACAGGAAGTTTCCTGTGATTCGGTCAATGACATCATACAGTTAATGATGTCATACAGTTCCCTCATTGCATTTCTCTTCACTTTTTCTTTTACATTTCAATTTGTGTCTGAGCACACCACACAACACACCACACAACACACCACACCACACACAAAAAAACACACAACACACAGCACACAACACACCAACAGTGTGCACTCGTGTTTCCGTGCGACACGGGGGGAGCGGAGGAGATTATAAACAAACAGCCACTGGTGTTTGGGGCCCAGGAAGAGATGATCCCTCCTGTAAACACAGCTCCCCCGGTGTTTGCGGAGCAGAAGCGGGAACGCTAAAGGGTTAAAGGGGACGTCCCGCATCCTCCCTGGGGGTTGAGCCAATCATCCTCCTTCGACAAGCCCTTGTGTCCGTCTCTCACTCCGTCTATCCCCCTCTGTCTCTCCCTCTGTCTCTCTACCCGCGATCCTCTAAATCTCTGCACGGTCGCAGCTGCTTGGAGGCTGGCCGTGGAGGACCGGCATGGCACGAGGTCGACTCACTCACTCACTCACTCACTCACAACCACTCACCCACTCACAACCACTCACTCACTCACTCACAACCACTCACTCACTCACTCACTCACTCACTCACTCACAACCACTCACTCACTCACTCACTCACAAGCACCCACTGACTCACTCACTCACTCACAACCACCCGCTGACTCACTCACTCACTCACAACCACCCACTCACTCACAACCACTCACTCACTCACAACCACCCACTCACTCACTCACACACTCACTCACTCACCCACCCATTCACTCACTCACTCACTCAGTAGGTACACTCAATCACTCACTCAGTAGGTACACAGTAAATTTTGCAGAGTAAATTTGACTCAAACTGAGTACATTTTACTCAAACTGAGTACAATTTTGCGAAATTTACTGTGTACACAGAGTACTCCTGCCTTTGACCAAGGCCGGGTTAAAGAGATGCCTCCCGTTGACCGGGGTGGAAAGGAATCCCATCCAGAGCGAAATGGCCGTGACAGTGGCTCAGGAGGTAAAGCAGTCGTCTGGTAGTCAGAAGGTTCCCAGTTCGATTCCCGATCCTCCCGCACAGCGTGTCGATGTGTTCTTGACACTTATCCCCTAACTGCTCCCAATGAGCGGGTTGGCACCTTGCATGGTCGCCTTCACTGTCGGTGTGTATTTTTTTATTTAATTTTTTTTTTACTTAAAGGGGACATGTACTATAAATGTCATTTTTCAGTCTCTAGCATTGTATTATAGTAATAGGAGTTAGTATCAACGTGTTTTAGTCTCTAAATCCATATTGGCGGATTGCTCTGATTCAGCTCAGATAATTTCCTGCTCCAGTAAATTAGTCCATCCTGATTTGAAGGCCTGAGTCACGTCATTCAGGCTCTGGGTAGAAGACAGTGATGTGATTGGCTCTGTGGTTGTAGCTAATGCCCGCCCACTTCCTCATACTGCGAGGCAGATTGAAACCTGACACCTCTGCATACTCTGGAGGGAGAGAGAGAGAGATAGAGAGGGAGAGAGAGAGAGGGAGAGAGAGAGAGAGGGAGGGAGCACTTGGGGGGGGGGGGGTGGACCTGCCACGCCACATGGGAGAGGGGAGGAAGGGAGGCCCCTTCCCCCCACACAAGCTGCCGCAGGGAGAGAAAAAACGAAAGGAAGAGACGGCCTGTCTTTTTTCTCTCTCTCTCTCTCTCTCTCTCTCTCTCTCTCTCTCTCGCACCCCCCCCTCTCTCTCTCTCTCTCTCTCTCTCTATCTCTCTCTGTCTACCAGTCGCAGACTGTGTGGACTGACTGTCACTCAAAGTGCTTATGGGCGGAGCCACCATAACAACCTGAAATCTTGGAGCTGAAAAATGATGGGTTTGAGTACTTGATTAGAAATATAAAACAATGCATTTTTTTGAAAAAAAACTTACAGATGTCTTTAATAGACTAACAGGAATTGTGTAAAGTTGCCCAAATAGTGCTAGGAATAGCAGTACATGTCCCCTTTAAATTTTTATTTAACATTTATAGACATACAACACAATATTTACAGTGACATCCATAACATAACAACATACAGACATGGGTCCCTTGAATATGGCCTCGTTCAGCCACCCAGACCCCCGTACATCCCCCCCCTGAGTTAAGCCCATTGGAGCCCCCCATATCCCAGGCCGCTGCGCTCGCAGCCGGGCCCCCAGCGACACAGGTCCCTTGAATCAATTGGGCCAGGTCCAGTAGAGGAAAGGATAGGGGACTCCCCCCCGTGTGTATCACTTCCGCAACGGATTTGATTTCCGGGGTTGGCCTGATTGGCCGCGACAGCCACGTGACACGCCGCGGCACCGCCCCGCGGCAGCGGCCGAGGCGGCAACGCCAGAGGCTGCTGTGTTTCACTGCCGCTTTCCCACTTCAATGCCGCAGCAGCATTGTCGCGCCTAGCACAGTCTCTAACAGTAACAGTAAGAAGCATTAATGTTGCTGAATTAAAGAATGAATAAGTTAAAAGTGTCAATTCAGCAGTCAAAGTGTACTGTATAAATCTAACTTCATTAGACGGCCGACGTACGGCTCTCTTGTCCATTAATGGATATATAATGGATATTTTATTTATCTGCCACTGTGGTGTAATGGTTAGTCCTCATACCTCTCACGCGGACGACCCGCGTTCGAATCCCCCCTTTTTCGATTTTTTTTTTTGCGAGGTAAATGCTTCAATCTGGTGCACTTTGAGAGCTATATAAAGAATGACATCCTCAATGCATGTAGATTTATAATATTTTAACTTAAAACTAGGCTACTTTTGCGTATACAGTCATTAATATTATATTCGAACTCTGGTCGTCCGCTTGACAGGAATGAGCACTAACCATTACACCACTGTGCCAGACATAAAAAATAGGGAAACAATGTCCAGGCACGCACTCCAGGTTTTTCCAAATTTATTGGCAGCCTGTAATCAATCATATGACGTTTCGGTGTGAACACACCTTCTTCAGAATGGCTTGCAATTCATGCAAGCCATTCTGAAGAAGGTGTGTTCACACAGAAACGTCATATGATTGATTACAGGCTGCCAATAAATTTGGAAAAACCTGGAGTGCGTGCCTGGACATTGTTTCCCTATTTTTTATGTATGATATCAGAGGTTACAGCACCCAGTGTCAAGTCTAGTGAGGTGAGCGCGTTCTACAACTTTTTTTTTACCACTGTGCCAGACAAAATATATCCATTATATATCCATCAATGGACAAGAGACCCGTGTTTCTAAACAAGATTACAAACATCACAAAACAAACTGGTCAGACTACTGTTACTGTTAGAGACTGTGCTAGACAGCATAAGCGCGGCGCGATGTGAAAGGCGAAGTGAACTCCAGCGTCGCGCCACTGGTAACGCAGTGGGAAAAGTGATTAAACAGCGACAATGCTGCTGCGGCGTTGAAGTGGGAAAGCGGCAGTGAAACACAGCAGCCTCTGACGTTGCCGCCTCGGCCGCTGCCGCGGGGCGGGGCCGCAGCGTGTCACGTGGCCGTCGCAGCCAATCAGGCCAACCCCGGAAATCAAATCCGTTGCGGAAGTGATACACGCCTCCCCCCCACCGAGCCAAGCCCGCTACTTCCCATGCCCCCGAGAGCCTCGCCCATCGACCCCCCAACACACAGGGCCCCACCGGGCAAAGCCCCGAGAGAAACCCCTCCCTCCCGCCCTCCTCCCCGAGAGACAGAACATCCCCATATCCTGGTCCACCATGCGCGGAGCCAAGCCTCCTGAGCCCCCACCCGCCCCCGCCAGGCCCCTGGCCCACGAGAGCCCCAAGCCCGCAGAAGGCCTAAGCACCACGCCTCAATGGCCCCGCGACCCCAAGACCGGTGCCCCCCCGGCCCGGAGACCAGACCGCCCGGCCACGGCGGCCGAGGACCCCAGGAAACCCCCCCCCCCCCCCCCCCCACACCAATCCCACAACACGTAAGGCCCCCCCTCTCCCGGATCGAACCGCCGGAACGATGGCCCCTCCCCCCGACACCCCCCCCCCCCCCACTGAACCCAGCCTGCCCACCTCTGTACCTCCCATGTCACCGACATCACCGCCTACCTTTATGAAACTAAACTAACAACACAATAAGAAAAAATGACATGAATATAAATGGTTATATGTTTCGCACTCTTTCCCCGGTTGGCGGTTTGGAGGGGGATCAGCCCTCCCACTGGAGAAGCCCCCCCCCAGAGACGGAGATACCTCCCAAAGAAGGTTTTCCAAGCCTCTCTTCATGTCCAACATTTTGAATTCTTGTCCTTTATATTTGTCCATGTGCACATTTAAAGCAACTGCTATTCTAACACAACTCTGAAGAAATAATATAAAAGAAGACTAAAGACAATTGGCACTTCCCAGGTAATTCTTTTTAACCCTGTTTAACCCCCGTTGGCGGGTTGGAGGGGTAAGGCTCTCCTGGAGAGGGCCCCTCCTATAACGACGGATATCCCCTGGGGGGATTCTCCAATGTCCCTATTATTGTCCAACATTTTATTTGAATTCTTATCTTTCATATGATAGTACATTTCCTGAGCTCCCGGTCAGGTCTCCGAATGTGATTCCCCATGTTCCCCGACCCCCTAGCTGTGTGTCATGTGTGCCTGTGTCCACAGTTTAGTCCAGTACGTGCTATTTGTAGGGATGTCCGATATTATCGGCCTACCGATATTATCGGCCGATATCTGCATTAAAATGTGATATCGGAAAATATCGGTATCGGTTTTCAATTTTTTTTTTTTTTTTTACATTTCTATAACCTTTATTTACCCAGGCAAGCAAGTAAGAACAAATTCTGATTTTATTTATTGTCAAAAGTATGCATAATGTTGTGTTAATTCCACAACAAGAGATATGTAATGTTAATTACCTGAAATTATAAAAAAAAATTGCCGGGGGAAACCCTGCATATATCGGTATCGGTTGATATCGGTTGATATCGGTATCGGAAATTAAGAGTTGGACAATATATCGAGCATCCCTAGTTGTATTATATGTCCCGAATCAAGTCCCAATTTTCCCAACTAATACTTTGTCTGTATTCCCAGTGGTCTGTGTGTTGTCTGCAGTGTGTCTCGAATCATAACCTCCATTCACTATCTTATTATATGCATATGTGATATTGAATCTTGGTCGGTGTGTATGACCTCAGTGCTCGAGTCCTGCTTCGTGTGTGAGACTTCATTATTTGAGTTCTGGCTGGTCCGGTTGATCTCGGTGCTCGGATCTCGGTTGGTGTGTGTGGCCTCCGTGTTCGTATCTTGGCCGGCCCGGGCTACCTCCGCACCTGCATCTCATGTGCGGATGGTCTGGTCGACCTCGGTGCCCGAGTCCTGGTTGGTCCGATTGTATCCAGCGACTCCCTGTCCCTCCCCCGGGGGCCGTCCGTTTCACCTCTCCCGAACCAGCCTCCATGCTCCTCCGAACACCCCGCTTTGCATCGATTCCAGTCTGCGCGCCGGCCTTGTTAGATTGTAGCTCCCTCTCCAACCAGGTCTCGCTGCGGTCCAGCATCCCGTCAGCTTGTATCCCTTGCTGCTTCATTTTCATCGTGTTAGCTTCCATGTTAGCCTGCAGCTTCCTCTTTAGCCAGGCCTCGCTGCGGTCCAACGCCACGTTAGCTTGTATTCCCCGACCCTTCTCCAACTCCTCCCCGAGTCCATCGATGTTGCCCTGTATGTTCCGCGTGTTAGCTTGGATAGCCTGTATGCTAGCTTGTAGCTCCTGGTTAGCTACTGCGCTAGCCTGTTGGCTAGCCAACGCGCTCTGCATTTCAGCTTGGATGCCAGCCCGTATGCTAGCTGCCCACTGCGTCACGCTAGCCTGTAAGCTAGCTTCCCACTGTGTCATGGCAGCCTGCATGCTAGCTTCCCACTGTGTCATGGCAGCCTGAATCATCTCCTGCGCCCTCCTTTGTACTTATTCTGGGGTGGTTTTTCTCTCGCCTTTTCTCGTGTTCCTCCTTCCTCCTCTCTTATATCTTTGGATTGTCACTTTTTATTTCGGTTTGAATTGTTTTACTTCCTTTTTTGATATTCAATGACCGGGAGCTCTTTCATGTGGCTGTTCACCAGAACGTCGCAAACCGGAAGTTCCTATTTATTTTCTTTTACTTTCTTTTTTTCCCCCTCCTTTTTCCGTTTTTCTCCCATCCCAATGTTAGTCGTTATTCCAATTCCCAATCCCCTACCTGGTCGTTGCGTGCTCTGCCCCCTACCGTCGGTCTGGGAGGGCGGAGACTATCACATGCTTCCTCCGACACATGTGTAGCCAATCCCCACTTCTTTTCACCTGGCAGCGCGGACTCTCACTGGGGGAGTGTAACGTGTGGAAGGATCACACTACCTCTCCCAGATCCTTCCCTTGCTGTGCAGGCGCCCCGACCGAACTGTAGGAGTCGCTGTTTTACAATGATCAGGACCCACCCTCGCCGGCTTCCCACCCGCTGACACTGCCAATTGTGTCAGTATGGACGGTCGACCAAGCCAGAGGCACCACAGCTGGATTCTATCCCACTGTCTCTGTGGTGGTAGACAGACGCTTGGTCCACTGCGCTACCCGGCCGCCCTCAGCTTTTCTCTTTTTGGCTACTACTGTACTGTCGGTGTGTATTCACCTCCATGTGAACGGGCGAATGTGAGGAACAAAATTGTAAAGCGCTTTGAATAAAAGCTGCTATATAAATGCACCATTTACCATGTATTATGTGCGTGCATGTAATGCCAGTGCACGCATAGACCAAGCCCTATGGATACATCTCTCATTTGGTGTGTGTAAATGGTGCATTTATATAGTGCTTTTATCCAAAGCGCTTTATAAATTGTTCCTCACATTTTACCCATTCACTCACACATTCACACACCGACGGCAGAGGCGACCGTGCAAGGTGCCAACCTGCTCATCAGGAGCAATTAGAGCTTAAGTGTCTTGCTCAAGGACACTTCAACACGCTGCCCGGGAGGAGCGGGAATTGAACCGGGAACCTCCAGATTACCAGATGACTGCTCTACCTCCCGAGCCACTGTCGCCCCTGTGTGTGCATGAATGTATTTGTCCAAGGATGCCTAGTGCCGTTCATCATATGTGTGTGTGTTCATACGACTGGATAGAGCCTCGACTCTGCCTGGAATCCCAGACTGCAGCGGCACGTGACTGCCACCTGTTGGAGGTGAGCTGTAACTGCGGGCCGGGACGGGACCAGGGTGGCTCTTTCTCTTCATGCTCCCACTGATGTCTCCACACACGCACACCACACTTGGCTCCGACTCTGAGACACACCATGCGACGCTGTCTCAAACTCGACTCTCGAGCCTTTTGGCAGCATTCGACGAGGACAACCGGGGACGAGGGAGCGTAGAAACGATGTGGCCCGGAGCCTGGATTCTCCCCAAGTTTTTTAGCACAACGATGGGCTTAGGGTGGAGAAAAGATGGGCTTAGGGTGGAGGAAAGATGGTTTCAGTAATACAGCCCAAATCAAATCAAATCAATGTATTTGTATAGCCTGCGATCACATGGAATAGCCCCCATGGGTTGTACAAGAAGAAACATCATAAAAGATCAAAAACACCATAAAATCCAAATATGCGACACTCCCAGACTTTCCCCAATGAAGATAAGGAACGACTCACTAAAAACCTAGCAAATAGGGGGAAAAGAGGAACGTGGAGGAGAGAAACTAATATAGTGTTGCTATGGATGATAGATGAATTGGTATGAATACATGTAATAAAACATATATATATACAAGGTAACAATAGTATCTAAGGTACATAAGAACCTTTTTTTTTATTAAAATAAATACAGCCAAGGACAACAACAAAAAACTAAAAAAGAAAGCATAGGAAAACTGAGGGTGATGTGGATCCATCGTGCCTGTGGTAGTCAGAACTGGTTTGAGGAAGAATAGCCGCTGCTGTCGACACTATTGCCACATCAAGGACGGACCTGTTACCGCTCTCCACCCCACCCTCCTCCTTTCCCTCTCGCCTGACTTAGGATCACATTGGACACCTTTTTGAACGTGCCTGCCCCTTTTTTCCTATTGTTTTCAATGGTTTTGTCACGACAGGCACGCGTCTCCTCCAAACCATGCGCCTCACGTTTTTGCAGTGAAGCTTTTTGAATTTTTTTTTGTTTCGTTTAAACTTTAGCCACTTCATGACTGCCTCTATACTATGACTGTTTACAACACGGCATGGTGGTGTAGTGGTTAAAACCGTCACCTCACAGATAGAAGGTCCTGGGTTCGATTCCCGCTTGGGGGACCAGGTTGCCAGGTACCCAGGTGTGGTATCTCTCCTTGGTCTTACTGTGTGGAGTTTGCATGTTCTCCCCATGCTCGTAAGGGTCCCCCCCCCCCAGAAATAGAGATAAACCCAATGGAAAAACATGCAGAACAGATCGCTAACGTTGTCACGTCCCTGACAAAGACGGACAGAAGCACTTGGATTGGTCCCCGGGGGTGGCCCATGTGGTATAATATCTAAATGTTCTCATGTAAATATAGTCCCCTCCCCTATATCCCCTTACCTGTGCCCCCCCCCTCTCTGTGGAATAAGACACTCCCCTCCCCTGTGTCCCCATTACCTGTACCCCCCCCCCCCCCATCTGACCTATCAAATGGGACCACACCCCCTCCTGTTAACTATATAGATCTCCTCTTGAGATCTATCCAGGCTTCTTACCTGGGTAAATTCAGCTGATCACCTGGGGGGAAACCCTCAGCCATTCTCTCTATGTAATTCTATCTGTTTGGTTAATAAACCTTGTTATTATCCAAGCCTCGGTTGACTGAGACATTCTTCATCAGGATATCTACAAATATCCCACAATTGGCGTCTACGAACTTGTGACAGACTTTTTGCGTCCTCCCGGCGTGCTGTATCATTTCAACTATACAGAGAAAAGTGAGTATAATAGACTGGTCGACCAAAAATGTATGGAAAGGAATTAAAACCTTCCCGCTTTTCTCTGTGCCAGGTGAATATTACAGAATGTTGTCAAATATTGAGATCATGGCTGAGTAAGAATAATGTGCATTAATATATCTGATCTGTATTGAGAATCGTACCGGGGAAACGCGTGTACCTGGGTCCTTATCTGGACAGATGTTCTGAGAGGATGGGTTGTTGTGCTATTCCCGGATTTGGCTGTTGCCAAACCGAAAGTTAGGGCACAAAATAAGGTTGTTGGTTTGCTAACCCAAGTCTAGCTGATGCAGGCTAAAATATAGGCAACAAGGCAAGAAACGTGGGCTTATTATGATGTGATATCCTTGGAAAACGCTACTCTATTGGAACCTATTAATTACCAGAGTAGCGTCATAATATTCATTGTTTCAACCTCAAACTAAACCCACAATCTCTTCCATTCCTGAAAACGATGTATTTGGATTGAATTCCAATTGATTATACAGATAGCGGGAAGATGACCAGCGATGTCTCGGGAGTACGTGAATGTACATTTAACGAGTCGCAGGTCGAAGGGACCGTGAGTGTGATTAAAAGGTATATATAATCTAATATATCGCTGGTAAATTTCGAAGTCAGGTTCGGTCGTTATGACTTTAATAACGATGTGTAGTTAAATCAAGGGATAAATGCCTTGTCGTAGCAGATGCTGGCCGACTAAACGTACAGCGATCCAATACAGTCAGATATACACACACGTTAACTTATATGTATTATTGTTGTTTTGTCTGTTTAAAGTCTCGGTTGTATTTGCGTGCGCCGAGCATTGAGAGACTAGTACCGTTATAGAGAATAACATTGAAGTGCAGTTCACGCGACAAACTAACATAGTAATTTCCGGAATCAGCAAAACCGGCCCACGGGAACAACCATTTGGGGAAGTATAGTTTTATCGTTTCAGTTTGTTTACGTTTCACATATGCACAGGCGCGTTCATTCGGTAACAAAACGCTGGTATAGGAATTCCAGGCTATTGAGAGCTCGTGGGAAAAATACTGTATGAATTGCAAAGCGTTATTTCCGAGGCGAATGAGAACACACGAACGTCGCATGGAGCAATGACGTGACGCTATGCGCGCCGTTAAGTTATGATTTTATATTAAACTATCCATAGGCAAACGTAAAGTTTAATATGCCCAAGGCCGAAGGTATATGAAATCCACGTGCAGTATATGTTTTATTTGTATATGTATGTGCGCGCTGCTATTGGAAAGTGTTGAGTTGCGGTGGCGAGATGCAGAAGAGTGTTTCCAGGATTGCATTATCCCAGACCACCGGAGAAACGAACCGAACATTGCATTAACGACACGTAACGTGCTACAGCCTCAGGAACCAACGTCAACACAAACAGCTTTCCCCGGTGAGTATGAAAATCATAAATATAGATGCTTTGATTGATTGATTGAAAACTTTATTAACAGATTGCAGAATAGGTACAATACAGCACAGCTCAACACACAATTGTTAAGGGGATGCAGACCAGAGAGAGACTTTAGTCTTGTTTACATCAGGGTCCCCCATTTTCAATACCAGATTTGTTTACATCAGGTACATTTTTTGTCTAATATCCCTGATGGAAATTTTCCATGTCAAGCCTGTGTACAGTGTCAAGGCATGATCAAAGAGAAATTTTACACGCACCCGAAAACGAACAAAAAAATACCTGTTAAAGGGCGTATCACGTGTAATTCAGCCAATCTGGTGTATCTACTAAAATGCCCGTGTGATTTTTCTTATGTGGGGAAGACAACCAGAGCCTTTAAAACAAGAATCAGTGAACATAAGTGTTCAGTGAGAAATTCAGATATAAAGTCGTCAGTAGCTAGACACTTTTCCAGGTGTAAACATACCGTTAACGATCTCAGATATATGGGACTTGAGTTAGTCCACAGGCCCGCGAGAGGGGGAGACAGACATAAGTTACTGTTACAACGGGAATGTTATTATATCCACCTGTTTGATTGCATAGAACCTAGAGGAATGAATGAAGAGAACGTTTTAACCTGTTTCCTTTAAGTACCTTTTATCTATATGGTTTAATCCAAGTGGTTGTTTCCTCCAAGAGGTATGTTTATCCTTTGATGCTTAAAAGAAAAAAGAAAAAAGTATAGGGGCTAAATTAGCCCTATAAACTATGGGCATGTTACATAGCAAGTTTCTGGTATGGTAATGTAATGCAATTTTTGCTTTTGCTTTTGTGTTTTTTTATGTCTTTTTATATGTCTTTTATACATGGTATATTTGTATAATTTGTATTTACTAACGGACTCTATTTTGATAGGTCTTTTCTTTTGTCATTGAGGACCAATAGACTCAGGCACACCTGCGCTGTGATGTCATTTCCTGCCAAATCATTAACCACCTGTGTGTAATTAACCACGTGTGTGTATATAACCATTATCTTGACGGCAAGTCCATTGCAAGCTATAACACTGAAGAAGGAATACATATTTCCGAAACATGTTTGTTTCAGGCTGCCATTAAATTTTGAACCTGAGAGTGCTGGTCTGGCTTCACTGCTTCTTTTATATAATACTTAATGGGATTTCAGCACCCAGTGTCGTATCTTGAGAGCGCGGTCTAACTTGACATTTACATCAGGGTCCCCCATTTTCAATTTATCAGGACATATTATGACATACATGACATACAGATAGTCAGTACTGCTACATCTGTACATTTATGACATACCAGATTTGCAAATTCAGTACTGTTTGTGATACAAAAGGAGTCAAGAAAAGGGAGTCATTTGACGTAGAAACTGTACATATACACAACTATCATCTCAGTTACAGCAAAGTACAAACTTGGGCACAAACAACATAGATCATGTTTAAAAGTAAGATGTTTAGGTTATATTCACTTGAGTTAATGTGTTTATCTAAAGAACCAATGAAAGATAACTAGCCCTTTCCATTGTAAGACATTTTTAAACATGATTCAAAATGTGTGGTTCCACATTCATATGATGCTTGTGTACATATGCGATATGATTGATAAATGATAACACTATCATTACATCCTAGAACGGGATGGATGAGAAATAGCTGATGTTTTGTTAAGCTCACAGACAATCAAGGAGAACCCACTCAGATGGTCTTAGAAAAGAGTGGAAAATTAACATGTGTTTGTATTTACAGATCTGGCTCTGAGGCGAGATGCAAAACAGTGCATGACTACACCCAAATGTATCACAAAAGACAGAAAATCCAACAATTTGCAAGTCAACCGAGAGACAGTGCAGAGCTGAGAGACAATCGATTGACCAAAGCTAGTTTTAAATAGGATTCTAATCAATTGGATAGAATTGATCTAAAAGCTAAAGAAAGAATAACAACCTTTCTTTAGAGATAATGAATAAATGCAGATAATGTTTAAATGAGGCCAAAATCATGCCTCCTCTTTTTCCACAGTAACATTGAGTGAGATGATGAAATAGAGAAGGACTAGCTAATGTTTGTTGAGCACACAGACAGTCAAAGAGGATTCACCCAGAATAAAAGAAAAGAGTGGGAAATTAACATGTGTTTGTATTTACAGACAACCAAGAGATCTGGCTCTGGGTCAAGATGCAGAATGGGTGTAAACACATTGTATCACAAAAGCTGAAACTCCAGTGATTTGCATCTGAACACAGACAAAGCACAAAGTGAGACCAGCTACAATCATTTAAATTGAGACCCCAAAATAATCTACATTTGAACACGAAAATCAGCTGAGGACGATGTGGAGCTGAAAGACAATGCAAATGCCTAGAGAGGACTCTGACCACACCTAGAGACTCAACTTAGTATAGTATAAACACAGGTGATGATGTTGCAGTCATGAAAATCTACCTAATTCCCATACTAACAATAACTAACCAGTCGTTTTCATCATCTCTTTTCAAGAGGCACATGAATTAGAGAAGTGCCCGAGATGAAAGATTAATGATGAAAACAACTTTACTTACAATCTCCTCCTTCTATTCTCTGTTTATAACCAATAACATGCATGACTATTCTTTTAACAACTAATACATTTCCATGACTGCAAAATATCAACCACAAAATTGAAACACAATTATCTAAATGTACAAGGTATACACGTACATTGATCATTTAGCTGACACTGTATGACAGAACATCAAAAAGGGCACAACTCTATCAGCTGAGTAACAATGTTCAACAAAGTGTTGAGTGCTACAGTGTAGGTTAGTTTATTAGGACAAATGCATGACAGTAAGGTTAGTTAGGGTTAGATGACAAAACGAATGATTGTTTTTCATGCAAAATTAACTGACTACCTAGATTTTATGTTTTTTCCCCATGCTAAATTATGACGAGCCACACTGAGACGTGAATAACGCCAGAGAAGTCGTGGCGAGGTAAGTATCCTGAGGCACACCCAACGCATCCTGAGGTAAGATCAACTTCAATTTAACACCACAGACTATTTTATCTGATTCAAGACTTTGGCCATTCATTTACTAATTTTATTTAAAGCCTAATGCTGTAAGATCTAGTTAGATACAAGATCTGATAAGATTGTAGTGAATGTGACCTTCTTGACACAAGGAATCACTGCTAATGCAATTGGCTTGCATTTCCTATTTTCAATTAAGTGATTTTATTTACAATAAATTGAATTAACCCTAAATGATTTTCCTCTGTAGCAGAAAGGCGTTGAATCATTTATGTGAGGAGTTTTCTAAGGCAGTTTTTATCATCCTCAGATCACGAATTGGTGAGAGGACAGGACGAGGAACACAACCCAGCGACCTGAGCGACCCACGACAGCATACTACCACCAGGGACACCGCCAAGGAGCTGCGGACACAACCAGAACGACGACAGCAACCGTGGGAGAACCGCCATCCAACCCAACCCACAGACATCCCCAAGAAAGTGGAGCAGGGGACCACGAAGGAGACTGACCAAGGAGACACTGACGAAGAGGAGATCAACCTTTGACGGCCTCCACCCCGGCACTGCAGACCACGGCAGACCAAACCCATCACCTGCAGATGGGAACCAAAGCCCCGACCATCAAGGTGGATTCCAATGACAAGATTGTCATCCGTGTGAGAGAGAGCGTCCTACTGACTAGCCACTACACCGGCGGGCCCTCGCCCTCCATCAAGTGGTACCGCAATGACGAGGAGAGGACAGCGAAACCAGCACAACACATTCAAAAACGCCCGCCCCCTCGCCCCTCTAGTACCGCGATGACGAGGAACGGGGGGGACCAACCACCACACAGCACGTTCAAGAACGCCCTGACCACCATGTCTCTAGGCCTGATAGGGGCCAAGCGTGAGCACAGTGGCAGACATGTGATGGTGGTGGAGAACAACATAGGCTGCAGGAAAAGACCACTATAGTTGACTGCTACCGGTGACCCTTGACAAGGTACACAGGGAGCGGACGGCGACCTCCTGTAGGCCCCCTCTGAATGAACGACGACCAGTGAATGTTCCCGACTGCATCGTCAAGAAGAGACATCATCAGAGACCTGTGGAACAAGATACTTCTGAACACACATTGACCACATTGTTATGTATGTATTGGCCCTGCCACACGACAGACCGAGAACAGATGATCAACACTTCACAGCAACTGTCAGATTCACAAACAAGAACTGTTTCACAGAGTTCATATGTATCTGGAAAATTATTGACTAGGAATATGATGAAATACAATCAGAAAGATTGCATTAACCAATTTTATAATAACAATAAGGAATGATCACAGAGTCACATTGAAAATTATATTGTTAACAAAACAGAACCACTTGGTTTATTCCAAGTCACCAAGTTTGTTTTGACCATTGATAGTATGCACCACAGAACAATGCATAACGATTATCATAATCACCTTTTATATTAACCACTAGGTTAACGGTTTTCAATTTTATTTTGACACATTAGCCACTAAGGTAATGTCTATTGTAAATATTACTATGTTTGTATATGTACAACCATGACATAACCATGACATTAGCTCCCCTGAGTCACGACATGAACGACTGAAGGTATGCCAAGATATTTGCACAGCGATAGCTTCTAATGATTATGTTAATTGTTGTTTGATATCAGAGTTGAGGACCACTCATTGATATAGGTATTTTGAGCGATTAATAAAAGAAAAGGGTGATATCTATTCCCACATCTCTGATATCAAAATAACACAGACCGCAGTCCAGTCGATCATGTCATGAATCATGTATGTAAATAATTCTATTTTAAACTATTATTTTCACTTTTACCTGTTCCAAACAATCCTGGTATATTATACATTAATCTCACCCACATTATAAGAAAGAAAAGTGAGTATTGTGGTATAATATCTAAATGTTCTCATGTAAATATAGTCCCCTCCCCTATATCCCCTTACCTGTGCCCCCCCCCTCTCTGTGGAATAAGACACTCCCCTCCCCTGTGTCCCCATTACCTGTACCCCCCCCCCCCCCCATCTGACCTATCAAATGGGACCACACCCCCTCCTGTTAACTATATAGATCTCCTCTTGAGATCTATCCAGGCTTCTTACCTGGGTAAATTCAGCTGATCACCTGGGGGGAAACCCTCAGCCATTCTCTCTATGTAATTCTATCTGTTTGGTTAATAAACCTTGTTATTATCCAAGCCTCGGTTGACTGAGACATTCTTCATCAGGATATCTACAAATATCCCACACCCACATCTGCTCCCGGCTGCCCTCGGGTGGAAGGACGACGGGATGGGTCAAGCGCAGAGAGGCATTTCATCGGCAACCCAATTCATGTGTGTGCGTGTGTTCCTGTGTGTCGCCCATCTTACATGTGTGTGTTCATCTGTGTAAGGAGATTCATTAATATTCCCCTGAAGGATTAGATTTTGACATCCAGCTCTCTGGAATGTGGCTGAATGTGGCTGTGGGGTCCGGTGACGAAGCCAGGCACCCAGGCCATGCACCCAGAAATACTCTGACCTGTGTGACCTAATGTGCATGCATGGCTGTATCGGCCTCCAGCCACAGGCCAGTGAGAGGAGCAAACCAGATTCATCCTTAGACTACCATATACGACCAAGCCTGTCTGATCATCCATTATTAACCAGTCGCTCGCTAAATTTGGAACTCCCACATAGGATAAAAGCCATGGTTGTGTCATCATTCTGGAGCCTTGCAGCCCCCATGGAGGGCTGTGGTCTCCAGGACTGTTTCTCGTTCTCCGTGTGTTCCTGTCAATAAAGACCATCGATTGACTTCACCTTTGTTTCCTGAATCTCTGTCCAGCTGGCTCATACATATCAATCCAAAACATTTATTTTCAATACTATCATCTGCATGACAAATAAGGACTTCTTCTCTTCTAACCATTTCGTTTCTGTAGCGCATTTAACATGCATTCATCACGATGAGTTGATCAGGTTTGCGTTGCACCCATTTCCCATCTGTGGCAGGTTTGGTGGCTCAGGAGGTAGAACGGTTGTCTGGTAATCCGAAGGTTCCCGATTTGATTCCCACACATCCTGGGCAGCTTCTCGAATTTCTCCCCATGAGTGGACAGTGCATTGGCAAAAAAAAGTTATAATTAAAGAAAGATCTATATTTCTTTAATATTTTTTTTATGTTTTGGCAACATATTTTGGCTAAATATGCCTCATTTTATAAATGTGTATTGATAACATAGTGCTGTAATTAAATGTTCTAATAAATATGCATGAAAGTTCAACAATGTGTGCTTTTATTTTGATATTCTTTAATTCCATGTTGAAATTGGTGTGGGGTCGCCAAAAAAATAACTAAATAAAATGGGGCCGTGGTATAAAAAAGTTTGAGAACCCCTGCTCTATACTACTCTAGACGCTGTTTGTGATGGATAGACGTATTAGTAGGGAGTGATGTACCGGTGATGCGTTGGGCGTTTTCCACCACCCTCAGCAGTGCTTTCCAGTCTGAAGCAGTGCAGTTGCCGTACCAGACTGTGGTGAGTATGCTTTCTATGGCACACCGGTAAAAGTTGACCAGAATCTGAGGGGACAGGTGGGCTTTCCTCAGTCTCCTCAGGATGAAGAGGCACTGGTGAGCCTTCTTGACCAGTGCTCAGGTGTTGAGGTTCCAGGAGAGGTCCTTGGAGATGTGGACTCCCAGGATTTGAAGGTGGAGACACGCTCAACCTTCGTCCCGTTGATGTGGACAGGGGCATGCACGCTGGCTCTGGTCTTCCTGAAGTCCACGATGAGCTCTTTGGTTTTTTCTGTGTTGTTGTCAGTGCACCACGCCACCAGGTGCTGAACTATAGGCCAACGCATCGTTGTTTTTGATGAGGGCCACCACCGTTGTGTCATCCGCAAACTTGATAATGGTGTTGGTGCCATGTATAGGAGTGCAGTCATGGGTAAAGAGGGAGTAGAGGAGGGGGCTCAGCACGCCTAACAAACTGAGGTCTGTTAGGAGACCGTCTGTCAGAACAAATTGAGGTCTGTAACAAACTGAGGTCTGTTAGGATATCGTCTATCCTAACAAACTGAGGTCTGTTAGGATATCGTCTATCCTAACAAACTGAGGTCTGTTAGGAGATCGTCTATCCTAACGAACTGAGGTCTGTTAGGAGATCGTCTATCCTAACGAACTGAGGTCAGTTAGGAGATCGTCTGTCCTAATGAACTGAGGTCTGTTAGGAAATTGTCTATCCTACTGAACTGAGGTCTGTTAGGAGATTGTCTATCCTACCGAACTGAGGTCTGTTAGGAGATCGTCTGTTCGTCTAGTATCCAGTGGCAGAGAGGTTCTCTCTCTCTTCCTCTCAATTTAGGATGTTTACCCTCATTTGATCAAAATTACACGAGAGACTCTGGTCTCCTTCATGGAACATTTCAATGTTCCCACAGCCTGTTTCCCCATTTCTTTTTTTTATCTACTTTTTCTCCCATTTTTCTAATTTTCTCCCATCCCAATTTCGTATCGTCCAATTCTACCCGTCCCCTGTCTCGAACGTTGTTAGACCATGCCTGCCACAGACCGGCTGCAATGTGGACCAAGCCTTGCATCACGTGTCCCCTCCGGTACACGAGGAGGCAGCTGTAGCATCTTTTCACCTGCTCAGCGGCGAGGGTCTGCGTGGGAGGGACACGCCGCCCTGTCGCTTCCTGATTCTGCTGCGCAGGCGCACCAACCGACCTGTAGGAGTCGCTGTCCACAACATCCGATCCCCACCCACCAGCTTCCCACCCCTAACACTGCCAATGTGTGTTAGTATGAATGACCAGCCAAGCTGGTAGCAATGCCGAGAGCTGGGCTCGAACCCAGCATCTCCTGCATTAGTGGCGAGCGCCTTGCCCACTGTGCCACTTAGCCGCCCATGTTTCCCCATTTCTAAGAGATTGTCCTGCCCTATGTTCCCTCAGGCCTACATCCCCACAGCACAGTCATGGCCATTCCCTGATGCACATAGGCGTTGTTGTTGCCTTGTCGGAAACAAGCTCTTCCTGGGGATGTGCATGGTCCTGCTCATGGAACGCAAACACTCCAATAATATTATCTGGATCCTCCTCCTCATCATTGGACACGTTTGTACTCACTCTTGCTCTGCAGTTCTTACTCCAGCAATGACGATACATTTCTCCTACCCTTGCTTGGTGCCGGGAGTTCTGAACAAGTAAAACCTTTCCTCCACGACTTCCAGGGATCAAGCCATTTTAAACTCAGGAAACATAGGGCCAGGGGAACCTAAAGTAGGGCTGTGGGAATGTAGGGCTGGGGGAACATAGGGCTGTGGGAACATACAGTAGGGCTGTAGGAACGTAGGGCTGGGGGAACATAGCGCTGTAGGAACATAGGACCGGGGGAACATAGGACTGTGGGAACATAGGGCTGTGGGAACATAGGACTGGGGGAACATAGGACTGTGGGAACATAGGGCTGTAGGAACATAGGACTGGGGGAACATAGGACTGTGGGAATATAGGGCTGTGGGAACATAGGGCTGTGGGAACATAGGGCTGGAGGAACATAGGGCTAGAGGAACATAGGGCTAGAGGAACATAGGGCTGGAGGAACATAGGGCTGTGGGAAGATAGGGCTCTGGGAACAGGGCTGTGGGAACGTAGGGCTGGGGGAACATACTGTAGCGCTCTGGGAACATAGGGATGTGGGAACATAGGGCTGAGGGCAGGGGAGGAAACTAACTTTTTGGCTTACCAGCCAACTGGCGAGTATCTGATTTTTTTTACCAGACAAACAGATTTTTTACCAGACAAAAAAAATCGCTAATTGTGATAATTACTTCTTTGTATGTCAAGCCGCGTCAATGTTGTGTATGCATCTGGGTAGGCACACTGTGCCTTTAAGACAGCACGGTGGTCTTACGACAGTGCTGTGAAAGTACCGTCAAGTGTTGTGGTAACGTCAGTTGGGTTGGTGTGCTGTTGACGTTGTGCACATAGATATCTATGGTTGTGCACACAGTGCACTGGTTGAGCTAGCCCCTTTCGTGACTGCGATGTGCAAGCCAGGGGCTTTTGAGCATGAAATAAAATGTCTAACCTTACGTCGTAGTCCGGTGCTTTTTCGGAAACATTATAGTCATAACAGATACACCTAGCTGGCTGCTTTGAGCACACGGGGCTAACGTTAGCTAGCAAGCAGCTATATAACGCTAACTAGAAGCTAACCACTGTATACAGTTCTAGTAGACAACATTACACCTCTGATTTAAATGTGTCCTTAGTAACTTATACTCGATGGTTGTACTAGGGTTGGATGCAGTTCCCCGTTGGTCAGTCTGTCTGTTTTCCATATTCTGCTGTGTTTAACGTTATCTGTTTGCGAGTGCTCCTGATGGCTAGCCTAGTAGTACCGCGGGACTTTTATTATTATATGTCCGCGGGTTGGCCAGTACTGCGCAAACGTTTATTAAACATTATATGTCCGCGGGTGGTCTTGTGCAGTGCTCTCGTGGCACTGTCTGTCAACTAAAGCGAACACTCAGAAGACGCGCACCGTTTGCCAGTCCAGTGATTGCAGAATGTTTTATTTTTTTGTATACTCGCCAGAGTGGCGAGTGGTCTTCATGAATCACTCGCCAAACGTAAAAAATACTCGCATTTGGCGAGTAAAGTGGCCTAATTTCCTCCCCTGGCTGAGGGAAAATAGGACTGTGGGAACACAGGGCTGAGGGAACATAGGACTGTGGGAACATAGGGCTGTGGGAACATAGGGCTCTGGGAACATAGGGCTCTGGGAACATACTAGGGCTGTGGAACATAGGGCTGTGGGAACATAGGGCTCTGTGGACATAGGGCTGTGGGAACATAGGGCTCTGGGAACATAGACACACTCCTGTACTAGGCTGAGAGCACCGCTCTGCTTCTCCACTCTGTCCTATTTTCTACTCAGTCCTCCGTCTCTCCGACCTGCCTGTCTCAGCTTCCTGATGATGCATGTTTCTTTGATCATATATAATGGCATGTTCTGTCTCCTCCGGGACCTTGTTTGCATCTCTAAGCTGAAGACAAAGAGAAATGAAATACAGGTAAAGAATGGCTCCAGATCAAAGGAGGAGAACAAAGGAAGAGGTAGAGAGAAAGCGGGAAGAGAGGAAGAGGCAGAGAGGAATAGAGAAGAGAGGAAGAGGCAGAGATGTATAAGTCATGCATACTGTGGTCCCTTAACAGTGTTGAAATGGCTTAAATCGTAAATCTGAGAGTGGTGTGGTGACACTCACAGTGGCTCTTTCAATGTGAGGGACACCATTTTCTTTTAACAATCGACCTAACCGTATAAAATGACCTATTGTGCCCTCTGGATTGATAACAGTGCTAATAATACATCTAGGACTAAAGAGCAGCTATGGCGTCGGGTGTGGCTGGAGCGACAGCAGCTCTCCTAACTTGTATCTTGTTCTTAAACATTGCAGGGTTTCTTGGCTATACCCCCCATGATTTTAATTGCAGATTCTTAAAGGAATGTAAATCACAAATTGATGATACTCCTTCGAACTGAATGAACGTCAAACATTTTGGCTTCGGTAAAGCGGCGGTGTTGACTACGTTCGTTTGTCACGTGGGGCAACACTGCGTCAAATCCAAATCAAACAAGCGGAACGTAAATGCTAGGCGGCTTATTATAGCAATTTGCCTGCTATTGTCCGGGGATATTCATCAGTGTCCTGGCCCAACTACAACAGCAAACGATGCAAGCTTCGCCGACGCCCGCGATTCTACCTCCTCTCAGGTAAGCACCTTGTTCAGAGGCTACTCCTGCCCCAAAACCAGTCAGCAAACTTACCTTGTTCAACCAGTACTCCCGAGCGTCATGGAGTAACCAATAGCCCTCCAGCTACGACGTCCAGACACTGGCCCGGGGTGGTCCAAGGAGGTCGATCCAGCTGAGTGCCCATTCCTACCAAGCTCCACGGAGGACCCAGTGACCATCCAGCAGGGTCGTTTCGCCAACCGAAGAGAGTTCCAGGAGGTTGATCCAGGCGAGTGCCCACCGCGGGGGAGGGGAGGACGGTCGTCGGCGGTGCCCAAGCATGAGATGCCACCGGTGGATTTACTACCAACGGAGCCGTCATCTTCCCGGAGTCCAGCGACAATAAATACCTCGCCAACAAGTAACAACTCGTATATGCGCGATAATCTACATAGCAACCCACACAATGACGATATGAACACACCGTGCAAACACATGCTGCATAACAACAACAACAAGCGTGGGATAGTAAACAGAGCCATCCAAATTAACAGGAAGTGGAAAGTCTTCTCAACTGTAAATAACTCGAGACTTATTTGGGACTCAAGTGCTAAACCAAAGGGTATATTAGGCGGACACTTGAATACGAAGTTTAAACCCCAAAAATGAAGAGATAAGTCATATGTTACTAGAGTCTAATCTCGATTTCCTAGGTTTATCAGAAACTTGGCTCATTGAGAATTCTCCATATGCTGCTGTAACACTTCCGGGTTATAATATCTACAGAAGGGATCGAATGGATACGAAAGGGGGCGGTGTTCTGATCTACACCAGAGACACCATCCGTTGTAAGGAGATACAATGGCAAGACCCAAACGATCTAGACTGTATAGGTCTGAATATTATCCTGTCGCCTCAGATGTCCTTTACACTAATAGTCATTTATCGACCACCTTCCTCCAACATTAGCTTTTATGATAAATTTAAGAATGTACTAAGTCAATGTGATTTTAAGAGAGAGGTCATTATAATGGGTGACTTAAACTTGAACTGGGAAGACAAGGCAACAAGGAAGAAGCTCAAGCAAATTACTGACAGTTTTAACTTAACTCAAATGGTTAAAGGCCCAACGCGAATAACAAACAGCACCAGCACTCAGATTGACTTAATATTCACTAATAGACCCGAAATAATTACAAAAACACACAATATGATAACAGGGCTGTCAGATCATAATATGGTGCTGATATCAAGAAAACTAACAGGCAAGCGGTTCAATACAAATGCTGGGGAAAGTGAATCCTTTGGCATTCCAAAACACAAGCAAGATAAGTTTAGATTAGCCATACAAAACTTAAACTGGAACGATCTACTGCATGAAAATGACCTAGAAACAACTAGTCAAGTTTTTACGGAAAAATTACAATCTACAATCAATACATTTTCAATTCGGATAAAACGCAAAAATAAGAAACAGACTCTCCCCTGGGCGAACGATTTGGTCAAGAAACTAATGAAGGAACGGGACATTGCTTTAAAAATTGCCACAAAGGGCGGTCAGGTGGCGTAGCTCGTCACCAATGCAAGAGGCTGCGGTCTCGACTCCCGGAGAGTCAGCATTGCCTTGGCTCGGGCTGATCGCTATACTAACTCGTTTGGCTGAGTTAGGGGGAGGGGAGCCGTGGGTGGGTCCTGGGCGTTGTGGACAGCGACCCCTACAGTTCGGTCGGGGCGCCTGCTCAGCGATGGTAGGATCTGGTGAGAGGTAGTGCGGCCTCCCACACGTTATACTCTCCCAGTGAGAATCTGCACGGCCAGACTGGCTTCCGGCTGGCTGCACATGCGTCGGAGGAAAGCATGTGACAGTCTCCGGCCTCTCGGACCAACAGTAGGGGAAAGTGTGCAACAACCAGGAAGGGGGTTGGGAATTGGCATAACGACTAACAGTGGGATGGGAGAAAAATCGGAAAAATAAGGAGGGGGAAAAGATAAAAAAATAAATAAAAAAATTGCCACAAAATCAAAGCTGTCTCACGATAGACAAAAATGTGTAATGTTGAGAAACAAAACAACAAGGGAACTGAGAAAAGCAAAAGCAGATTTCTTCATCTCAATTATTGAAAATGCCCACGGTAACTCAAAGGTTATATGGAGTCAGATCAAGAAATCAACTGGTCAAAACAAAGCTGCAATTAAGCCAATTGAACTGAAGGTCAATGACAAAACTTTACAGTATCCGTCAGACGTAGCACCGGCCCTCAATCAGTATTTTGTAGAGTCTGTGGCCGCAATAGCCCAAAGCAGTTGATTTGATTTTATTTGATTTTATTAGGGATCCCCATTAGCTGGTGCGATAGCAACCAGCTAGTCTTCCTGGGGTCCACACACAAAAAAACACACAAAAACAATCACTATTGCAAAAAACGAAATTATTAAAAGTCAGTACACACAATGCATAATGAACCTACTCAGGGCCGCCTGGGAGAAATGCGAGGCCCTGTGCGAGATTTAAACGCGAGCCCCCCCCCCCCCCCCCCCCCCCCAAAAGGTAAAAAAAAATAAAAAAAAATATATATATATATAATTTTTTTTTCTTTTTCCATACAGTCAACATATTCTTAAATAATAGCGCTGCCCGAGGCTGGGCATGATACAGTCAACATATAGCAAGAGAGAGAGCGAGAGAGAGCTCCCGTTCTACAGTCAATATACAGTGTACAGAGAGAGAGAGAGAGAGAGAGAGAGAGAGAGAGAGAGAGAGAGAGAGAGAGAGAGAGAGAGACACACATTGGAAAGAAATTGAAATGCTATTTGGCCCTAAACAGAGAGTACACAGTGGCAGAATACCTGAGCACTGTGACTGAAGATCCTTGACTAGGTACAGACTCAGCGAGCACAGCCTAGCCATCGAGAAAGGCCGCCATAGGCAGACTGTGTGTGTTAGAAAGAGAGAGAGAGAGAGCATGTGTGTTTGTGTGTTAGAGAGAGAGAGCATGTCTGTGTGTCGTGTGTGTGTGTGTTAGAGAGAGAGCATGTATGAGAGAGATAAGCAAAGATGAGCCCCTAAAGGATATTCAACTTTTAATGGAAGAACAAAACAGAAGGAAAAGATAACTTCACAAAGGCAACATGAATATACATAGATCCAAAAGGACAAAGATCAACACTTAAATCCAAAGAGAAGAGGGTCTATACCAGAGAAAACAAAGTAGCAAGGAGCCAATGGCCGACATCAGCTAAATAGGCTAACTGCAAATAGAGTAGCCAGGTACTGACACCAGGCCACACACAGCTTTGGCCAACGCTACCCAAGCTACACAAACGACCAAGACAATTCACACACAGCACATGTCGTATCTCCAAATGTTGTGAAGTAACATGTGTTTTGCCTGGAAAAAAAACATCGTTATTAACAAAACATTCTGGAGGGGAAGGAAGGAAGAGTGGGGTAATGTCCAATGGACATCTTACCTGCATCAAGGAACGCAGGGCGAAAGGCCGCAACACAGGTCTCCACGTTGACGAAAGGCCTCTCGCTGGCGGGACAAAAAGAAGCTATGGCCGGTGTAACTGAGGGGTTACAAAACCCTGACTGTATTAAAGATTGTGATAGATTAAACCACTGCTAGGTATGTACTTAATTACTGGCCAGACAGTACATCGAATATAGATGGTGAACACTCATAAGAAACACGGCATTGACAAAGAAATAGTATTTGAGGGTATTTTATTATTATGCAACATTAGGTTACAGAATGAGAATTAGGGTTGCGCTTGTATGGCGAAGAATATGCATAAAGTCAGTCAATAGCATGAGTCACTAAGAATAGCAGGAAATCAACAAGGCTCTTCTCCGGGTAACACGTTCCAAATCAATATAATCCAACCAGTAATGGTTCTGCAATCGCCGCCGCTGGTTCTCCTGTGCACATGTCCAGCGCTACACACGAACGAACTGGGTTGCACGATATACAATAAATGAACGACTATTTACTTCACATTAAACTAGGTTGAACTTGACGTTACTGCATTAAACTCTGACACTTTACTATTCTATTCGCACCTGTTCTCAACGCACGGTTAGACGCACGGTTGCTCACTTCACTGTTACGTTGACTCGGGATGAACTTGATGAACTAAGTGCTGCTGTGCGCACCTGCGCCAATATATATACTTAAGTGGCTTTCTAGTTCCAAACCTAACCACTTGCCCGGAATCAATCCACTGCCAAGGGCATGTCCCGACTTGCCCCAAACTCGCCCCTTGCACCTGTCTGAGTGCGAGACTGCCTGGCGCCGCCGTTAGGGGGCATTATGCATAAGGAAAGTGAATATTACTATGATTTACACGCAGGCTTAAAGGGATATAACGTGTATATATAAATAATATACAATGTATATAAAACAATAAATGTAGATTCTCAGCTTTAATCTGGCCCTTCACAACAGCCGCCTCCTAATTAGTCCGCACCTAATTAGTTAAGGGAGACAGATTAATAGTCCAGTCAACTGCTCAATATCTGTTGTGAGGAGTAGGGCAATCTACAAAGTCAGTGGGTCATGGTCATCATCAGGGGAGTCAGGGAGCTTCGGCAACTCTATCAGCTTCGCCACGGGTCGGTGTAAGTCCGCCCTTGGACAATAACTTCTGCCGCTCTGACCTTCCCGTCGGCACCAGTGATCACTTTGCTTACGCGGCCGGCCAGCCACATAGCTCGGGGTAGTGACTGGTCCATGATCATAACGACTGTGTCCACCTTCAGGTTGTCCCTGTCCTTTACCCACTTCTGACGGGCTGGACGGGATGGTAGGTCGCTTAGGAGGAAGCGGGCCTGAGACTGGTTGATCTGTGCTTGGCTGTGTCTCCACATCCTCCGTCTGTTCCTCTTGTTCGGTCTGTACCCCGTCTGAGGAGGGGCCGGTTCCGGCCGCCCCATCAAGAGGTAGTTTGGGGTGCTGGGTTCGAGGTCAGCTACGTCGCTTGGAGCGCAGCTGAGGGGGGTGGAGTTCGGAACTCCCTCTTCTTGGGCCCACTGTTCTCTCACAGGCCTCTCGTCTAATGTCAATAGCCTCTCAACGGGCTGTATGAGAGAGTGGCCTGTGTCGCTCACCTTTGTGTGCAGGCAGCGTGTAGACGTGGGTTGACTGGCAAGTCCGTAGAGGGGGCCCTGGAGCGTCCACCCCAGTCGGGTCTGAACCGCGACTGGGCATCCTTTAGGTCCGATGTGGGCCGCCTCGATTGGGACAATGAGGTCCGAGTGGTCGGAGCCTATGAGCAGGGTCGGTGTAGCGCCGTCGATGAGCGGTATAGGTAGTCTGCGTAGGTGCTCGTACTTCGCCATCAGCTGTGGGATGGGGTAGTTGTAGCTTGACAGACCTATGTCATGGCCTGTAAATGCCTTGGTGATGCTGTACCGCTTCTCGGGCTGCCCGACCGCTGCTATTGTAAATGAGACGTTCTTGCCCTTTATGGTTTTCAGGTCTCGCTGAATAGTACGGATTGTCATTGTTTCTTTGGTACCCCGCAGGCCCAACTGGGCTGCGGCGGAAGCGAGGAGGAGAGTCTTTTCAGACCCATCACCTAGGACGGCGTAAGTGTCCATGACCTTGTCCTCGTAGCTCAGGAGCACTCTGACCACTTTGATGAGCACTCGGGGGGTCCCGCCGTACTTGGGGTCTATGTGGAGCACTCCTGTTGGTCGGTTGCCTCGTCGGGCTATTCTTCGCATGTTATCCTCGCACAGGAATCGGCGGTGACCGGCTTCTGGGGGGTCCGACGCAATCCACTGCTCCATTTCGGCGATGGTCAGTTTCGGGAACACGTCGCACTGTGCCAGCCAGTGTCCTCTGCGGCAGTACGTACAGGCGATCTTCCATACCTCTTTGGCCGGGGGGTTGTGACCTGTCTGTGGTGACACCGAATCGAGATGGTACGAGTAGCACCGTGACTCCCAGTGTCTGCTGCAACAGTCAGGACACCAGGGGGGGGGTTCCGGACTGGTTTGTGGTGACACCGAATCGAGATGGTACGAGTAGCACCGTGACTCCCAGTGTCTGCTGCAACAGTCAGGACACCAGGGGGGGGGGTTCAGGACTGGTCTGTGGTGACACCGCCTCGGCATGGTACATCACCGTGACGGGCCTACTTTGGTTTCCTGGCGAACGCTGGTTGCTCTCATGCAGGACTTCTAGATGGGCGCCGTCACACTTGCTGCATCTTTTCTTCAGGCGGCACTCGGCTGCCATGTGGCCGCGCGCGCAGCGGAAGCAGCGGCGGTTCGCTTTGATCCACTGACTCACTTCGTCAGCCGTCAACTTCTTGAAGGTGTCACATTGAGACAGCCAGTGTTCATTTTCGCAGTACTGACAGACAGCCTTCCACTTCTCATTGACGTGGGTGTTGTGGCTCGTCTGCCGTGGCTCAGCCTCGGCTTGGTGCATAACTGTCACGGACCGGCGGTTGTCATTGAACCTCCGCGGTCCATCTCTAGGGCTAGAGTCACTCCACACGAATGTGTCCAGTCGTAGACTGCTGACCTCCCTGGCGAGGAAATCAGCCAGGTCTAGGAGGGATGGTTCTGGGCCGTTGGGGTCACGGTGGTCTTTCTGCCGCCGAAAACGCTCTTGACGGGCTGGAGGGAGCTTCTCCAGTATTCGCTCCACGTTAGAATTTGCATACAGTTCATATCTCCCCTTCTCCTTTTGGGACCCCAGCATCCCCACGAGGGATTGTACCTTGATAGAGAGGTCATCCAGTGCTCTATTGTCTTTGGCTGGGGGGAGGCGGTCGATATCACGCGTCGAGGGCCACCAGAGCCGCGGAGTATGGGGTGCTTGAGTTGGAATATGCCAGCGCTATGTTATGCGCTCTGGGCACCTTGAGATGCTTGAGGAGGATGGCATATTTGTACGACTCGTCGTGGACATCGGACATCATAGTCTCTAAACACATGCGTAATTCTGTGTACTGTGCTCTGTCCTCGCGCGTAAAGTCTGGGAACGTCGGTGTGCCAAGGTAAGTATCCACTTTAAAGCAGAAGAGTTAAAACCATAACATTTAAGTTTATCAACAAGTAGAGAATGGTCCAGCACATCAAATGCAGCACTAATATCTAACAGCACAGCTCCCACCAACATAGAGTTATCTTAGCTTTAAGCCAGTCATCACAGTAGTCCTAATCTGCCATCTACTGTCAATATTTATGAACCAGCAGTCATACCAAAATCAGTCACTGAGATAGAGGTTGCAAATATAATTACGTCCCTCAAATCCTCAAGAGCTAAGGATATATATGGCATGGACACACTCATGCTGAAAGAGATAAACTCCTCTATAGTGAAGTCACTGACCCATATAATCAATATGGGTTTCAATCAAGGGAGTTTTCCTAACCCAAGGAAGCCTGCAGTTGTGGTCCCTTTATTTAAAAGTGGTGACCCTCTCATGACATCCAATTACAGACCCATCAGTATTCTATCCATAGTGTCCAAGGTATTTGAAAAACTGATTGCCAAACAGGTCACTGATCATCTCAATAACAGCTCCTTCCCACTGCACCCAATGCAATTTAGATTCAGGGCTAACCATTCAACAGAAACAGCAACATGCTTCTTTTTAGAGAGAGTCAAGGCTTCAATGGACAGGGGTGGGGTTGTGGGGGCTGTGTTCCTTGATCTAAGGAAAGCTTTTGACACTGTTAACCATACTATTCTACTCCAAAAGCTGGTCAATTTCAACTTCTCCATAGAGTTCCTCAACCTCTTCAAATCATACCTTTCATTCCGTTCCCAACTTGTCAAAATTGAAAATCATAAATCTACTGCCATCTGTCTGTCAACTGGTGTCCCGCAGGGCTCTGTCTTGGGTCCAATCCTGTTCAGTATGTACATTAACGATTTGTCTTCTGTGTGTGGCCAATGTGATGTACTGATGTATGCTGATGATACAGTGATCTTTACACACGGTAAAACCACAGAAGAGGTTGCAACAAAATTGTCTAATGTCATGGTGAATGTCACATCCTGGCTTAAGAACAGCTGTTTACAATTGAATGTCTCTAAGACTGTCTGTATGTTCTTCTCCAAGGGCCACAGAGAAGTTGCAGAGCAGGATATCTTCATCTCCGGTCAGAAATTAGAGGTAGTATCAGAATATAAGTACTTAGGATTACACATAGACCCAAACCTTAGCTTAAAAAATCACATAAAAAAAGTCTGCAATAAGGTAAAGTTCAGCCTATCAAACTTCAGGTACATAAGAAACTTCCTTTCAACCGAGGCAGCAAAGCTATATTTTCATTCAATGGTTCTTTCCCACATCACATACTGTTTGATAACCTGGTCCAATTCACATTCCACCATTCTGAAACCACTTCAATCACTATACAAACAAGCAATAAAAATTCTAGACAAGAAACCATTCAGGTACCATCATTGTCACATTCTAAACATTTTTTATCTACTCAGTTGGGAAAACCTGACTCTATATCAAAACGTCTGTCTAGTTTTTAAAATAAAGTGTGGATTGGCTCCTCCTCCTTTGTCCGGTTTCATCAACCTCAAGTCTGCCTCAACCAGGAACACTAGAGGTGCGGCAAGGGGGGACTGTACAATCCCTTTAAAAAAAAGTGTATTTGGCCAGGCCGTCTTTTCATACAGAGCATCCCACCAATGGAACTCAATTCCTCAAACAATTAGAGTGTCCACATCATACCATTCATTCAAGTGCAGGGTTAAGGAATGGCTCATTGAAAACCAGAACTGTCAACACTGAGGTGTCTGTGTGTGTATGTGTGTGTGTGGATATGGTGCGTCTGTCTATGTCTGGGTCTCTTAATATGTCATGATGTGCTCTGTCCTTGTGTCCATGACTGTATTGTGACCTGTATCCCTACTATGTCTATGTGCTTTTGTTGTGTTTTTTTTATTCTAATGTTATTTATCTTGATTTTATTCTGTTTTTATTGCCAACCCTTTTTTTACACAGGATTTTAGCCTGTACCTTCTGGCAGGGGGACTGCCAATGGAAATGAGCCTTTTGACAAAAATTGGGTGCAGAATTTTGGTCAGAATTTATTGAAAGGATAGCCCCTTGAGATGCAGCATCTCATTTTAGAAGGGGTCCTGCATTTACATCTGTAAAATGTTTTATTAATGTACACTGTCCCCCTTGAACAAATAAAGTAAACCTAACCTAACCTAATAACAAGGAATTGTTAACCCTTTCACTACCACACTACAGAAGGTTAACCTTTCACTACCACTAACCGTCTGTAGTGTGGTAGTGAAAGGGTTAACCTTCTGTAGTGTGGATATGAAAGGGTTAATAACGAAAGGTTCTGAGTCAGAAAAACAAGTGCTTACCGTCCAATCGCCAAAGAAAAAACTATTATTGCAGTGTTCTTCCCCGTGTGATTGTTGAACTTTTTATCTTCTTCACTTTTCGAGGGGTCAGGTTCTGTAATGCATGTGAATCTGGCTGCAGAACCCGAGAACTATTAGGAACGTCTGACCACTAAAGTGTGTCTGACTCTTAATTAACCACCAAAACCTGCACGGAATACAATGTAAATGGTAAATAGTACATTTATATAGCGTTTTTTTTATTTTTTTTTCAAATGTACCCATTCAGTTACACATTCACATACCGACGGCCACTGTCATCTGTACCTTTGTATTTTTTTTATTATACTTTTATATTCAGATCTAATTGTTGCCTAATGTGCCTTTGTACTATTACCCTGTCCATACCTGTACCTCCCCTCCCCCCTCCCCCATGCTGCTATGACGCCCCAATTTCCCCAAGGGGATCTTATCTTTTTTAACCCAAAATTAGATGCAGCAATCTCTTACACATAGTTGAGTGTTTTGGAATAGCCATCATGAGTTTCCTTAATGATACACTCTGAACTGTCAACATTTGAATAGGCGTAAATTATAACGTGATGTTTATTACATATTTATGACTAGAAAATGACAGCGCTACAGCATGCTGCGTCTGAAAATTATCTACAATGTTCCAGCTGTCAGATGGTATATACGAGACTGTTGCCCTTGTACCCCTTTGCGTTTTCATTATGTTCTGCTTGATTATCTCTTTCTGTCTCTCTCTCCCCTTCTCTCTTTCTCTCCTTCTCTCTCTCTCTCTCTCACTCTATCTCTCCCTCTCTCCCCCCATCTTTCTCTCTCTCTCTCTATCCCCCCAGCTTTTCCCCTCTCTCTCTATCCCCCCAGCTTTCCCTATTTCTCTCTCTCTCCCTCTCTCTCTCTAACTACTTTCGTGTTCGATATTAATAAGACGGGATGATCCGTGCACAACAGTGACATCTTCTCTATCAAAGCTAGAAAGATATGGGAAACACATGGCAGATAATAAAACACTCCAGGAGATACTGATACAGAATGTCGGAATGGTCTGAAAAATGTCCAAGCAATAGAACGATGATTAGATTCGTTTTAGATTAGATTATAATATATTTCAGTCATCATACAGCACAAGTACAGTACTCTTGTACTCAGTACAATGGAAATAAGTTTGGCATCCAACCAGAGTGCAAATATAACTGTAACTGAGGGGTACAATTCCCTGACTGTATTGATAAGTATGGTATCATTAAACCACTACCGCTTTATGTACTTTAACTACTGGCCACACAGTACATGATATAGATATGATGAACACTTTCCCACCATGAAACCAAGTCCACACAAATGTATAAGTCGAATATTTAATATATAGCAAAGGGTATATACAACGTTCACTTAATGACATTTATGATTTGAATGCACTTGTAAGGCAAATGAGTATTCGTAGGCAAATCAACATTGAATGTCCAATCTCTGGTTACGCAGGAAGCAAGTATACAACCTGGTTCTTTAGGGAACTATAGCGATGGTACTTAATGATTATAGCTGGATATACTAAAGGGGGGTCCTGCTGGTTGTAAGTCAGTAGGGGGGGGGGTTAGGAGAGCCGCCGGCGATATCCCATCTGGCCAACGATTTCTTGGGAGAATTCAGAGTGCTGAACACGGTGCCCACAGAACCTTGGTCCACAGATGAATACAGTTGGGCCCTCTTGTAGACGGTAGCTGCCGGTCCACAACGAAGAGACGTGAGGCGACCTCACTCGGGGTAGAGCGCCGTCTCACCTGGACTCCTCTCGGGGGGTAGTTCCAACACTCACCAGTGTTGGCTGTTATCCATGGCATAAATCAAAGCACCCAAAGCAAGTAGATAATCCAAGCCGTGTAGGGCTCGCCGTCGTCCGGGTAAGGTAATCCAATGTGCAGGTCCACTCGTCCTAGCCCAGAACTCCTCGGATGAAAGCACCACACGTGGTCTGCCCAGCCTGGTTAAGACTCTAGATAACGCGAGGAAACGATGGGGGTACTACTCACTGTATAACTCTAACCGAACGATGCACCATACATAATAGACTATTATTAACTTAATAGAAATACGTCCCACTCGACGGTATAGTGCCAAACTATGACAATTCAACTATTAATCCACACGATGTCTCAATGCCATTCTGAGGCCAAGTTGACCATACTGCACCACACGTGTATCGTGGGTGAGGCTTAACGTCTTGCCACTAGGTTGGAGGGTAAAGAACTAAGGGCTAAGGGACTAAAAGAAAGTTCTACTTTACTTGCGCCATATATATATGCGCTGTGAACAAATAGTACCATTCGTATTTCGCCAGACGTATTCCTACGCGGAACCGGGCTAGTAACGACATGTTCGTCGGCACGATTGAACTTGAACCAAGGGGCTTGGCTGCTGGCGCCAAGTTCTTGTCCAATGAGAGAATGAAACTATTATGGGCTGTTAGTAGACTAAAGGGATATTCAGCGTATATGTACAAGGAATATACAAGGGATATCAAACGATATACAAATACTATTAAATATATATCCATAAATAAATATATATATTCGGTTTAATCTGATCCTTCACAACAATAACAGTAAAGTGCAATAGTAATATACAATGTAGAGGTGATTAAACTGGGTATACAATATATGAATTAGTACTACTGAGTAATAGTGCTAATCAGATGTATGTACAGTACAGAGTTGTAGTATTAAACCTATGGGTTCTCAAACTGGCAGCTTTATTTGGTGTTACGCTCATATATTTGTTTACGCCAAAAGAACGCCATTTATGTTATTGTCACAGGTCAAACCTGGACTAGGTTCCGTAGCTTACTACACAGTAATACAACAGGACAAAAGATTAAGGCAGAGGTAAATATTTATTTGGAAAAGTAATGTTACACAAATTGGGGGCAGGACATTTTTGCTCGCCAGCAGCCAATGACTGGTGCGGAAACGGTGTTGGGACGCCTCATGTGGCCGCAGCAGCCTATCAGAAAGAATGGGGCGGTACCCTGACCTACAGTACCAGCACTGAGCGAGAGAATGGAGGCACCAAAATGGCAGCACGTAGTTACCACACCACATTGGCGGAACATGGACACACAGTTTCAATGCCAAACGGCAAAAATACTTACTTTACACACTCAAGTATAGATCCACACAGGTATATAGACACACAGGTATAGAGACACACAGTATAGAGACGCACAGTATAGAGACACTCAGGTATAGAGACACTCAGGTATAGAGACACACAGGTATAGAGACACAGGTATAGACACACGCATTAGGGCAGGGGTCGCCAATTAGTTTTGGCCGCGGGCCAGATTTTCCCCAAGCCGTTGCTTGGCGGGCCAGGATCAAAAACAATGGCTAATTTAATATACTGATATTGAAAAAAGACAAACGTTTTTCTCTGGTCTGCATCCCCTTAACAATTGTGTGTATTGCGCCGTACTGTATTGTACCCATAACCCATTCTGCAATCTGTTAAATAAAGTTTTCATTCATTCATTCATTCATTCATCATGAACAGCAGATCAGCTGTTGCAGATCACAGCGGCGTGTGATGAACACAGATCAAAATGCATGAAAACACGACTCACCATACCTTGTTTGTTGTTAAGTCCTCCAAAATCCCTGCTAATGTTTGAAACATGTCATATCCACTCGCCGCCCTCCAATTCCAGATTGGCGTTGAATGCTTTATCTGAACTTTATCTGCCAACTTGAACACAGTTGTCATCATTGCCTCGTTGTTGTTGTTGTTGTTGTCGCCACATATTATGCAGAGAGGACGTCGGCTCGGCACACAAGAATCACCGACCTGTTGCGATAAACCCGTATTTTAAGTATTTCTCCTGTTTATTAAAAGAAGCGTTATATTTCCCCGTTTTCTTTTTAACTCGCTCGCATCTCGAACGCGGAAGTGAACGTGCGTTCGGGAAATATACACAGGCCCGGTGGGACTATTCCATTGGTTCTCCCAGTCCACGTGACCATTTCTAGCATTTCAATTGGCTATAGTGACAGACATGATGACTACCGGTAGATAGATACAGCTTCACAATAAAAGACACCCTGGCGTCCCGAGTGAATATTTCCCGCGCGTCACATAAATATCATATTCTCAAAATAATCTGACGGGCCAGAAATTATTGCTGGCGGGCCAATGTCGGCCCGCGGGCCGCCTATTGCCGATCCCTGCATTAGGGAATGGCCATACCTGTGCCGTGGTCAGTAGCGGAACCTATCAAACCCGGGCCGGGGGGGCGGGGCCACATGACCGGGCCCTTTAAACCCAATAAAGCTTGAGATTATATCGGGAGTCCGGGGTGGTAATCTGACGCTTGCGCGTAAAAAGTTGCAAACAGTCTAATATTACAATTTAAAACAATGTTTGAAAGAAAACTAACCAAAGAAAAGGTGTAATATTTAAGATTTCGATTCTACAAAGGATATAGAAACGAAATATATACAGATGATATAACATGACATAAAGCCAACAAACTACAAGAACAACGAAAACATAGCCTAATAAAATTACTACATTTCTGACACACCATTCACCACGGACCACGAGAGCACAGAGCAGTGTATAGTCAAATTAGCACGGCGGCCCGTACAGAGTCAGAAATAAGATGAAGGCTGTGCAAACCTCACTGAATGTAGATGTTACTGCTGGGTTGTAAACAATGAGCATTTTTACCAGATCCGCAACAGATTTTAGTTGTTGTATCTGGTCCCTGAAACAGGTTCTGAAAGAAAGCAGCTGGTCAGGGAAGCTGGCGGCGATGTCCCGACTATAGTGCTCTCCTGGGCAGCTTGGTGTAAACTCCTTATCCTTTGCTTGCAGTAGTGTGTTGGGCTGAATTGCCTAAAACATGTTCACAGTTGCATTTAAGCTGGATAATCTTTGGAACAGTTGCTGGATGATTATATCGAGACATGCATTGAAACGTTCACCGGAAAGTTGCTCTCTGCGTCAGTGAGGCGGCTGTCTTCAGAAAGTTCATCAAAGTGACGCTTAACTTTCCTGGCCCTGCGTTGTTTCAAACTGTCTTTGACTTCCCCATTTAGTAGCCAGGGCAAGAGTGGCAGACTTCAGTAGAGTAGATGCTTTAAGAATATCCGCGTCTTTTTTTTGTCACTGGTAAGGGATATTTTGACAAGGGCTTTTATAATGTCTCCATATCTGTGCCTTAACGCAACAAGCGCATCATGGCGAGATGACCAGTGAGTGGGACATATGCATTTTAATGTGATACTACACAAAGTAACAACAACTAAGTAACTCCCTCCCCATCAACCTGGACCCTCTGCAATTTGCATATCGCCCCAACAGGTCCACGGAGGACGCCATAGCCCATGTGCTGCACACAGCAGCATCACACCTGGACAAGAGGCAGGGGAACTATGTGAGAATGCTGTTCATCGACTACAGCTCAGCATTCAATACCATAGTCCCCTCCAAACTCATAGCCAAGCTCAGGGACCTGGGCCTGAACTATGACCTCTGCCAGTGGGTCTTGGACTTCCTGACGGGCAGACCCCAGGTGGTAAGAGCCGGCAACTGCACCTCCTCATCCATCACGCTCAACATAGGGGCCCCCCAGGGCTGTGTTCTGAGCCCCCTCCTCTACTCCCTGTACACACATGACTGCGTAGCACAGCGGAACAACAACACCATCATCAAATTAGCTGATGACACAGTAGTGGTGGGCCTGATCTCTGCCAACGACGAAAGGGCCTACCTGGAAGAGGTAGAGAACCTGTCACAGTGGTGTCAGGAGAACTGCCTCTCCCTGAACGTCAGCTAAACAAAAGAGATGATTGTGGACTTCAGGAGGTCGGGGGTCAAGGACTACAGCCCCCTCAGCATCGACGGGGCACCGGTTGAGAGAGTGAACAGTTTCAAGTACCTCGGAGCCCACATATCCGAGGACTTGACATGGACCACACACATTGACAGTGTTGTGAAGAAGGCACGACAACGCCTCTACTTCCTCAGGCGCCTAAGGAAGTTCCAAGTCAGTCAGAAGATCCTTAGGAACTTCTACTCATGTACAATAGAGGGCATCCTGACCGGCAACATCACCTCCTGGTTTGGGAATAGCACTGCACAAGACCGTAGCAGACTACAAAGAGTGACACGTTCAGCCGAACGCACAATTGGAGGGGGGCTTCCCACCCTCCAGAACATTTACAACAAGCGGTGCAAGGGGAAGGCTAAGAGAATTATTAAGGACTCGAGCCACCCGAACAACTGCCTCTTTGAACTGCTGCGGTCAGGCAAGCGATACCGGAGTCTTAAGGCGAGCACAGAAAGACTCAGAAGAAGCTTCTATCCCCAGGCCATCAGGCTGCTAAACGAACAATAATCACTATGCGGCAACCATCAAATGCACACATGCACACAGCACACACACCCACACGCACACACTCACTCAAACAAACAACACACTGCAGCACCCACTCTCCACACTTTAGATCACACAAACACACTTACACTTTATATTTATTGATGGGGGATTTGCACTACAACTCGTACACCTACTGTGAATTGTACCTAAATTGCACCTCGTCCCATTCTCCATTTCTGCCTTGCACTATATAGTATTGTATATTAGTACACTGCACAGTATTGTATATTGTATGGTAACTACGTCTATTCTGCATCGAACATTGTACATATGTCTAAACTGAACACTGTGACCTCATCTTTTTTTGCTCTAATTTTGCTATGTTATTTTATTTCATACTTATCTTGTCTTGCACAGTCTCTGGAGCGCAACAGTAAGAAGCATTTTGTATAAAAGTATTCTGTACTTCTGTATGACAACTATTAAAGAAACTTGAACTTGAACTTGAAACTATGATATCAACATTTACCACAAACTCACGTTTTCTTGTTGACTGTGTGTCCGTGATTGTACCTGTAAATCTGGCTCACCCCCACTAACGTTGTTGGCGGGCTGGGGCTCTTCAACAAATTCAGGTTCCTCCCGCAGGAGGAGAGTAGGGCAGAAAAAATATACATCTAGCTTGGACAATTAGCCTTTTCCTTGGTCCTTTTTATCTTTTTCTTTGCGTTTTGTCGCTCCACTTTTGTGTTTATAACTGCTCATGCTTAGGCAGGACTCTGTTGACAAGTGATTGATGATGATGTGACGTTTATTTACGTATGATGTTGATGGATGGCTGATGGCGATTTTACCCAAAATACATTTGGAGATGGAGACAATAGTAGCAATTTTTCATGTTTCAATGTTAAATGTGAGTGTGAAAATAGCAGCACAAGTTCAAAATATTATAGGCTACAATGCTTTATACCTAATATGACCACAAACGTCAGTGCACTCAGTGGCACAAGGCAGCAGGGCCCGCCTGCAAATATATCGGGGCGGAGCCTGCTGCCTCGGTGACGGGTCCCCATTGGGTCCCGACCGTGCCGGGCCCGGGGAGCACCGCCCCTACAGCCCCCCCTGAAGCCCCGCCCCTGGCCGTGGTATAGAGCTGGGGGCTGGGGGAACATAGGGCCTAATTTGGGGGAAATCCTTGGGGGAACATTGGCCCTAATTTTGATGGGGGGAAAAGTTCTTAGAAATGGCAGAACATAGGCCTGAACATGGGGACCGCCTTCCAGCTAGTGGAGGAAAAAACATGATCAGTGGCTTGCTGTTTAAAAATTTAACAAGAAGGTGTGGTGGTTAGACATAATTCAACCAAGGAACTGTTGTTGGGAATAAGGGTTCCGCCCGGATGTTAATCGGTGTTGCTTTCCTGTTGGCAAACTAGTCAGTTAGCTAGCAACCCAGACAGAGTGTTGTTGTTTGTATTCATGCAAAATAAACGTTTAGTGTTGTCTTTCGACACCCCGCCTCAGACTCCTATCCTTCGGCACTACAAAGGCACTTAACTGGGGGGAACAAGCCACATGCCGCCATGAGACCTCAGTCTCAGTGTGTCGTGGACTTCCACCCAGGAGTAGTCTTCGCGCAGGGCTGTATATATTATAAAGCTCGGGTCTCTCTCTCCGTTTTCCTCCTTGCACACCTATTTGAGGAAAAGGCTTAGGCAGGTCCTACCACAGTCACTCCAGAACACTCACAGCTTGTGTGCATCCATTCAGTTAACCAGTCGATTATCACAGTCAGCACACGGTTATGGGCGAGACACACAGTGTCGTTCCTTTATTGCAGCAGGATAATTCCAGTGTATTTCAGTCAAAGACAAAAACACCCTCAGAGAAAAGACCCATTTACCTGTGACAATAATTCAGGCGTGGAGAGGAAAAAGCTTGTAGCCTATTATTGATATAGGCCTAAAACAGCATACTTTTGCTTGTCTGCAATTTATATCAGTGACGTTTTCTGCCCTCCCATATATGAGGAGGCATAAAACCAATCCATAAGGGGTGGAAAGGAACATCGAAGGGACACTGGAATATTACTCCGAGTCGGGATGTTTTTTTTTTTTTTCAACATATAGGCTCCTAACGCAATTAAAATAACTGCCAGCAGAGCAACCATTTGGAGAGGATATTGGATAACTTTCAGGAAAGTTGAACCACAAGGGCCAGCGCACAGAAGACATGTGGCTGGAGTTCTAATGACAGGACGGAAATGCTTGGTAATCCCTTTCTATGCAGAGCCTAATATAGCAGCGTAATGGGTATTTTTTCTTTAAAGTGACAGCCCTAATATAGCCTATATATATATGGACAAATCCAGACACGTGGATAAAGCCAGCTTATGCAATTTGAGAAGCAACTGGAGATGAGAAAAAGCAGGAAGAAAGGGAAAGCGGCAGAGAATTATGAAAAAGCTTAATAGCCACGACTCCAGCTGACATGACGTGCTTGACTAGGCGGTCCTTCAGTGTGGCCCAGGACACTGCTGCACACTGCTAACAGAATGTCACCTAGCGGCACAGTGGTGTAGTGGTTAACACACAGCTAGAAGGTCCTGGGTTCGATTCCCTCTTTGGGACCAGGTTGCCGCGTTGCCAGGTACCCAGGTGGGGTATCTCCCGGGCCTTTCTGTGTGGAGTTAGCATGTTCTTCTCCCGGTGCTCGCAAGGGTTTCCCTTCCCGATAAGATAAACCCAATGGAAAAACATGCACAACAGATCGCTAATGCTGACGAAGACGGACAGGAGCTCTTGGATTGGTCCCCGGGCGTGGCACACGCTGCCCTTGGGGGGGAAGGACGACAGGATGGGAGGTGCAGAGGAGAACATTTCGTCAGTGACTCAGTGCATGTGTTTGTGTGTGTTCCTGTGGGTCGCCCATCGCATCTCTGTGTGTTAATCTGAAAAGACTTCTACTACTTCTACTTCATATGTGGACCCCCCTGGGGGGCGCAGAGGCATGACGACTGGGGAACCAACACGCTGAACTATTATATGTACCAACGCGCCCCCCTGCCTGCTCAAGTTGCTGTGCTATTCTGTGTCTCCAACAGAAACCATGACACTCCCCTGACTAAAAGTATAATGGAGCTCTATGGAGAAACCATGACACTCCCCTGCCTAAAAGTATAATGGAGCTCTATGGAGAAACCATGACACTCCCCTGACTAAAAGTATAATGGAGCTCTATCGAGAAACCATGACACTCCCCTGACTAAAAGTATAATGGAGCTCTATGGAGAAACCATGATACTCCCCTCACTAAACATATGTATAATGGAGCTCTATGGAGAAAGCATGACACTCCCCTGACTAAAAGTATAATGGAGCTCTATGGAGAAACCATGACACTCCCCTGACTAAAAGTATAATGGAGCTCTATGGAGAAACCATGACACTCCCCTCACTAAATGTATGTATAATGGAGCTCTATGGAGAAATCATGGCACTCCCCTGACTAAAAGTATAATGGAGCTCTATGGAGAAACCATGACACTCCTGAATTACAGTTTTTTCCCCGACGAACAGCAGTGATACTTGACTACAGCGGCATTGACCATATTCACACTGAACAGGGTGGAAAGGACCACCAACCTGAGCATGACACAAGAGTAAAATGGCCGCCGTGTGAATACGGTCAATGTCCCTTTAAGACGTCCCTGTCTCCTGGAGCAGAATGTCACCTTGTCTCTGTCCTTGAGTGGCAGGTAAGGAACGGAAGCTCTCAGTCCTGTCAGGTCAAAGGTGACCTCTGGGGGGGAATCTGGGAGGCACAGATTATAGGTTCATGTTTCAAATGTCAGGAAATCCGTACAGGAGCCGTACTACATTCGATGTATGTAAAATCACTCCATGTTAAACCTAGAAGCATGTTCTTCTGCTATAAATCAAAATCAAATCAAATTTATTTGTAAGGCCCGACAACACACATTAATGTCCCCATGGGCCGGACACGTCTTCTTTAAACAAGTCAAGAAGAAACATAACAATAAGTCAAGAATAAAACAAGAACACCATAAGGTCCAACAAATTTAAAATAAATGCAAATAAATGAATTAATGCAAGCACTCCCAGACATACCCCACGCAAAGGTAAGGAAAAACTCACTAAAACCTAACAATAGGGAAAAATGCACCACAGGCAGTGTGGAGGAGAGAAACCTTAGAAGGGCCATTCAAGGGGGGATCTCCCTTCTTAGATGTCGGTGATAGTAGTGTTGCAGACTAACAGTTGGTAAGCATGCACTCATGTGTGTAGTGAAACACAGACGAGTGCATGCAATAGCAACTGAACATTTAGAAAAATTAAAGATAGCTGATAGCGATAGCAATTGAACATTTTGAAAGATTAAAGATGGTGCTTCTGCTAGAGGTGGTTCTTCTGCTATACGTTCCATGTAGGGTACCGTTCCCACTTGAACCGGTACCTGTACTAGTTCCTGGAATTCAGTATCTGTACCCAACGGTACCTTCTTTAGTTTATTAACTCTCTGTAATAACATAAACATGTAATTTTTTATTGTTGTCACGCGAAATAAATCGCATATTATGTTTTTGTTTTTTTTATTCTCTTTTCCCCCCTTCTTTTTCCGCTTTTCTCCCATCCCAATGCTAGTCGTTATGCCAATTCCCACTCCCCTTCCTGGTCGCACTCTACCCCCTACCGTCGGTCTGGGAGGGCGGAGACTATTACATGCTTCCTCTGACACATGTGTAGCCAGCCCACCGCTTCTTTTCACCTGGCAGCGCGGACTCTCAATGGGAGAGTAACGTGTGGAAGGTCACACTACCTCCCCCAGGTCCTTTCCTTGCTGTGCAGGCACCCCGACCGAACTGTAGGAGTCGCTGTTTACAACAACCAGGACCCACCCTCACCGGCTTCCCACCCGCTGACACTGCCAATTGTGTCAGTATGGACGGTCGACCAAGCCGGAGGTACCACAGCTGGATTTGATCCCACTGTCTCTGTGGTGGTAGACAGATGCTTAGTCCGCTGCGCTACCGGGCCGCCCATGCATATTATGTTTTTAAATGTTTGAATATCAACATTATCTGGCCATCCTCCGTAAATATGATCAAACTCCTCTGACCTCGTCTGGTCTTTCCAAAGACCCAAGAGACGGGACTGTAATATATATCTTTTTGGAAAAGGCTCCCTCTTATCTAGTAATATTACACTCTTATACTAAACATGTAAATGTACCCAAATGTGGTACCGATTGATCTAGCGGGAGTCTGTACTCGGTAGTACCGATGTAATTCAGTCACTGTACATATTAATACTACAACTCTGTGTACATCTGATTAGCACTATTACTCAGTAATACTCCTCGACCCCACCCTCTCATTTGACCCCCATGTCCGCTCCATTGTCAAAACTTCATATTTTCACCTCCGCAACATTGCCAAAATCCGTCACTGCCTCTCCTCCCCTGTTGCTGAATCCCTCATACACGCCTTCATCTCCTCCCGCCTGGACTACTGTAACTCCCTCCTCACTGGCATCACCTCCCGCTCCCTCCATAAACTGCAGATGGTCCAAAACTCAGCTGCCCGCCTCCTCACTAACACCCGGTCCCGCGCTCACATCACTCCTGTCCTCCACTCCCTCCACTGGCTCCCGATCAAGGAACGCTTCAAAACACTACTCCTCACCTTCAAAGCCCTCCATAGCCTGGCCCCCCTTACCTCCTTCTCCCCTACCGCCCCACCCGTTCCCTCTGGTCCTCTTCCACTCTTTCCCTCACTGTCCCGTCATCCAAACTCAAAAGTTTTGGTGACCGGGCATTCTCACGAGCTGCACCCCGACTCTGGAACTCCCTCCCTCAGACCATCAGAGACTCTCCCTCACTCTCCACCTTCAAATCCAGACTCAAAACCTACCTGTTCTCCCTAGCATTCAACCTTCCTTACCCATAACCACCCTCCTCCAACCCACCACTATTTCCCCCCTGCCCTACGTTCTCTCCTCTCCTGCCCCCCCCCCCCCCCACCCCCCTTGGTTTACCCTTACTCTCTTCCCGACTGTCTCCCCTACTCACTCCCGTATTTGTTATCCGTTACTCATGGTTTTATGTCCCTGTGTGTTCTTAATGTTCTCCGCTTCCCTGTGGTTCTATGTTTATTTGTTTTCTTTGTTTCTTTTTTGCCTATTGTCAGCGACTTTGGGTCTTTGAAAAGCGCTATACAAAATAAATGAATTATTATTATTATTATTATTACTCATTTATATATTTTATACCCAGTTTAATCACCTGTACATTGTATATTGCTACTGCACTTTACTGTTACATTTGTACATGCAGAGTATAGCATGGGTTATATATGCAGGTGTATAAGTAGGTATATAGAAGGATTATATGCTGGTATTCAGACAGAGACCAACTATGTCCATGAATTTTATATAGTAGGCCTAGATCAAAGAAGCGTGCACGCTTTCTTCTCAAATTGACGTATGTATATTGCTCTCTTATGCATGTAGCACCCTGAATATTCGACTATTATTCAGAAGTGCTGACTTGGCCTTTTATCTCCCCTTTGTGCACAAAGACATGTTAACCAGTTTCCCTCGATATTCTCCTGAACAATGACGCAAGTTTCTCCTTCTCTCACCGGCTGGAATATGGATTATAAACACTAAACTGAATCATATTCAATTCACCCAGTTCTTCCTGGGGGGCTAGTTGGCGGTGCCAGCAGGGGGCGGCGGTGGCAGGCGGAGCGCAAGAGGGAGGCGCCCAGGAGAAGCAAGTCAACTGAAACGGAAGTGGAGAGAACCAGCCTCTTCGACGTTGGACGTGAACCTGAATGGTCGTGTCGTTGTAGAGCCCCGTAGTGGAACACGCGGGTGAATGTATTGGACTTGAGTATATTACGGGTTATAGTAGAAATATAAGCGTAGTAGCGTGTTGAATATCCTCACGGAATAACCCTAGTGATACAGCGAGTTATCCTAGAAGAAAGCGGTATATCAAAGTGGCTAATGTTAATGTTATCCCCTCCAGCGAGGTGCCCCCGGCAAGCGGTGCCTGAAGAGAACTGGTGGTTAGAGGCACCGTGCGTTGTTGCATGTTCGGCTAGCAGGAGGGCTGTCTAGGACCCACAGAGTAGCTTCAGTTAAGGTAGCCACCAAATTATAAAGCGCGTCAACTCAGCACCGGCAGTCAGCAGCCTGTCAGCGCCGGCAGTCAGCATCTTCTCAGCACCGGCAGTCAGCAGCCTAGCACGGGAGTTCGTCCCGTCCAGCAGAGGTCGCCATCACCCAGCACGCGCCTCCAGCCCACTACTGCCCACCTGCCTAACACAGCTTGCTAGCTCCTGGGACGAGAGCGTTCGACGCCATCTTACCACCTGGACTAGTGGTGGTGCGGCGAGGACGCCATCTTGGTTGAGTACACTGGCACTTCGGTGACCAAGATCCTATCACACAGTACACAGTGTGTCGCGGCCTACGGGCGAAGCTAATGGTTGCTAACTACAGTTCATAGGGGTACCCCATAAACATTACATGCCGGCATTAGTTTAGGACTTTTGTGAGGTAAAGTGGGCCCACCTTTTAATTTTATTTGAGTGTAATAACGTGCATGTTTATCCATATTAAATTCCCATTCAGTGAACCCTTCTATTCCTCCCCCTTGTCCTCCCTTCTCCCCCCATATTTGGGAGTACTAGAACAGTATATGTAAACCCTTAGGGAAGGTATTCGTACTGTTTCTAGCCCAGACGTGGGCAGCACTTAGTCTGTTTACAGCGAGAGCACTTGGTGCCTAGGGCGTAATCACATAAATATCAGACTGTAATTATTGTGTAACAATAACAATTGTGTAATAATAACAAACTGAATGGGAGCACGGTGTGTGTCTTTTACTGAGCCTAACCCTAACCCTTTTTGATGCGGGTAATATTATTATTATTTAACCCTTTCCCCTTCCAGTCATTAAGGTCTCTAGTGGTCATCGAGGGAGGGTACTGCTTGCGGGAGGAACAAATCTATTTATTCATCTATCAGTCACTAGGTGTGGGAGGGCTAACGGAGGTATTGGGGGAAGTGAGAGCAGGTTGGGGAGTACTGCTGACCGCCCCGGAAGGGCGAGGAAGACCAGAGTACCAGACCAAGTTGGTAAATCCCGGGCCCCATCCACTCCCACTGCCGGCCTCCAGTTTGACGCTCCAGGCCCAAAGACGAGGGTGCAGTCAGACGGAGCTCTACTGTGTCCCGCTACCCAGTGACTGTGCACATCCGTTCCCACGAAGCAGGGATAATCCACCCTGCTACATGCAGTTCTTTGTTTTCAAAATAACTATGTTCCTTCGACCTAATCCCTCCCCCTGTCCTCCCGAATCCAGTTTATTGCCAGCTTGTGCTGCTAATCCAGTCTCTACCGGATGCCTCCGGTTTACAGCTCCGAGTGGCTCTAATTCAGACAGTGGAGGCCCCATGCATTTCTCAGTTTCTGACGGCTCTCCGGGGTCAGAGCTCTTGTCTGTTACTTTTGTCTCCTTGTCTTCCACTGGCAGTGCGTGGCAGGGATGACTTGTCGTGCCAAAACGCATTCGCACCGTTCAATGACAGCCTTTTTTTCCCTCGTTCGTCCTTCTCTTAATCCATCCACTCATCGCCTTCGAGACGCCAGGCTATCAGGCTTCAGGGATTTTCCCATTGAAACAAACAAAAAAGGAAAGAAAAAATAAAGAAAGAAAAGATGATTCAGAAAAAAAAAAAAAAGAATAATAATAAAAATGTTACTGCTCTGCGACGCAGCCACACTCGCGTATAGACTCATTAGCACCCCTGCTTAACGAACCGCGAGCGAGCGCAGAGCCTCCCGGAGGAGGGGAGGTTACTTTGCATAACAGAGCTCGGCCCGTCACTTGCAGTATTGGAGGTCTCATGCGATGGGGGTCACGGAGAGGTCACCTTCTCTCCGGAGGGGGTTTTCCCTGGGAATGTATTTAACCGACAGAAGGAACATCGTAAGTCACCTGCTTTAATGCATGACATTACTGTACCCCCGGAAGCTACCTCGGCGGCGATAGCGTCTCCTTTGTGGGTTAGCGAAGGCGTGTTCAAATCTGTTCTGGAGACAGCAGGGGCGCATAACAATATGCAGTATATACAAAATAATTCACTGAACTTTAAAGTTAAAAGTCCTTTTAATCGGCGGCCGGGTAGCGCAGTGGACTAAGCGGCTGTCTACCACCACAGAGCCAGTGGGATCGAATCCGGCTGTGGTGCCTCCGGCTTGGCAGACCGTCCATACTAACACAATTGGCAGTGTTAGTGGGTGGGAAGCCGGCGTGGGTGGGTCCTGGTCGTTGTAAACAGCGACTCCTACAGTTCGGTCAGGGCGCCTGCACAGCAAGGAAAGGATCTGGGAGAGGTAGTGTGACCTTCCACACGTTACACTCTCCCAGTGAGAGTCCGCGCTGCCAGGTGAAAAGAAGCGGTGGGCTGGCTACATGTGTCGGAGGAAGCATGTGATAGTCTCCACTAGGGTTGGGCACCGAGAACCGGTTCTAAAAAGAACCGGTTCCTAACTTCCGGTTCTGGAACCGGAAGTAACATGCTTGCATTTCGATGCTTTTTTTCGATTCCATCCTAAATGCCCACACTAGTTTGTTTTCCGGGGGTTGTGGTTGTAATTACTCCTCCCGTGCTCCGCTCGTGCTCCGCTAGTTAAAAAAAAAAAAACACCAATGAAGAAGAACATCCTCGTGCAGTAGTCGCAAAACAAAACAAAACATGGAACCGAGGAAACGCCGTTCGAAAGCTTGGCTTCATTTTACAGTATTAAAGGACGGATTGGCACAGTGCAACACCTGTGACAAGCGTATTTCCAACAAAGGAGGATGCACGACAAATATGGCGAAACATCTTCGCGGGCATGGTATAACAATTAACGAGTGCATTGTATTTAACTCGTTGCTTCGCTCTCCTGCTCCCGTCGCGTCCTCCACTACAGACAGTCAGCCTGCAGCCAGCAATTCCTCGTTGCAAACGGAATCACTATCAGGTACATGGAAATTATGGTTGCTTTATTAATCTTAACATACAGCAAACTAGCTAAAGTTATAGACTACCAATTGCTAAAACTGTGTCAAATCTGTTCATAGTTGTTGAACGCTCGCAGAGTGATGCGCATTCTAACGTCAGCCAGCCTGGACCGGCTGCTGCTACTACCAGCCAGCGACCGCAGCCAGCTGGGTCGTTTCTTCAACCACAAGTTCAACGCGACACCCCATTCACTTTGGCAGCAAGGGGAAAGCTGTCGAAGGAGCAAGTTGCAGAGTGCCACAGAAAAGTAACTGCGTATGTGGTGAAAAGGCTGCATCCCTTTTCAGATGTTGAATCGCCCACATTTCGGTAAGCAATAAGAATAACGTTAAGCTAACTAACTTAGCATGGTAGGGTAGCTACTAATAGTTATCTACCCCTGACCTAACGTTACAGTAACAGTTCAGGTTTAACTGTATTGACAGATTTGTCTTTGGCACGTTAATCGTTATGTCTCTCTCTCTCGCTCCCTCCCTCCCTCTCTATATTTCTCTCTCTATCCCTCCCTCTCCTTCATGTAAATATAAATACATTCACGTTGTCTTATCACTGTCTGTTTGAATTGAATTGATTGATTGAAAAGTTTATTAACAGATTGCAGAATGGGTACAGTACATCTCAATACATACAATTGTTAAGGGGATGCAGACCAGAGAAAGACTTTCGTCTTGTTTACATCAGGGTCCCCCATTTTCAATTCATCATGACTAGCAAGTCTTAGTGAGGCAGTGAGAAGTGAGAACAGCCATACATATATAAAAATGTATTTGTGTGATGCAAGTAAATAGATGAGATGAATGAATGACCCAAGCGAACTTGTGAGTTGAATGCAAATAAGAGTGACACAGAGGCTACAGGGTGTTTCTGTGTACTGTATATCTTATGTTTGTTTTTGTGTTTGCAGGGCTATGATCCATTCAATTAATCCAAAGTACACCCCCCCTACAAGGGACTATTTAGCCAACACATTGATCCCATCTTGGTACCAAGTTGAAAAAGCTAATCTAATCTCTCAGCTTAGTGAGGTCAACCACATCGCTCTTACTTCAGATGGCTGGACCAGCCTTACGCAAGACCACTACCTAACTGTCACAGTGCACTATTTAGTGGAAGGCAGCATGAGGCAGAATGTTCTCGCAACAAAAGCTGTGTACACAGCCCAGACAGGAATTGCCGTGGCAGAGGAAATCGGCGACATTCTGAAAGAATTTGGCGTGTTTGATAAAGTAATTGCAGTTACTGTGGATAATGCGTCCAATATGAACGTAGCTATCAAACGGCTGCAGTTTGTGAAGCTCGGCTGCTTTGCTCATTCACTCAACCTAGCAGCACAAAGTCTGTACTCCAGCAATGCAGTGGCTCAGTGGACTGCAAAGATTCGGGCCATCATCGTCTGGATGAAGAGGTCGTCGATGGCAAAGGTGGTTCTACGGGAGAAGCAGGATGTCCTAAGTAAGAATCAATGTCAGTTTAATTGGATACCACAAGGATCAAATTAAAGCAATTCCTCTCTTTTAGTAGTGCAATGCACAATGTACATGTTGCAGGTATTAACATTGGTAAAACAATGCAACATTACATAAATATGTCTAATTACACAATATAAAAGTTGCATGTCATATTGATGTCAATTCTCTATGTATTATTATTTTCTTGTTTGTGTCAGAGCTTCCTCAGCACTCACTCATTCTCGATGTGAGAACAAGGTGGAATTCTCTCTACCTAATGCTGGAGAGATTTCTTGAGCAATACCCTGCAATACAAGCAGCCAGCTTGGATCAACGCCTGAGAAAGAATATGGACAGGGACAGGTAGAGATAGAAAGATGGATAGAATATAAGAATAACTTCAGCGACTTCGGGTTCCTGAGAAGCGCTTTACAAATTAAATGTATTATTATTATTAATAAAAATAGACAGTAGTAAACTGAAGTGATAGGGAAAAAAATCCATTTTGATCTCTAACTATTTTGAAAATGTATTCTTTCGCACACAGGCTTGATCGGCTGACGGATGGTGATTTCACCAAGGCAGAAGACTTCATCAGGCTGATGCGAGTTCTTTACACCTGCACACTCTGTGTTTCCACTGAAAAAAGCCCAACAGCCGGACAGATCCTGCCGATCATCCAAAAGCTCGAGAAACACTTCGCTGCTGTAAATGGAGACACAGCATTTGTAGCAGACTTGAAGAAAAAGGTCTGGGGAAACCTGTCTATCCGGTACAAGGTAATAATGACTGAGGCTATCAAATGAATGAAGATTAAAAATGCATTAAATACTTCTGTTCCTGTGGCTTGATACAATAGTATTTTTGTGTTTATTGTTTTAAAGAACGAGGACATCAGGATGTTCTTGGAAGAAGCCACTGCCTTAGATCCCCGCTTTAAGAACAAGATGGACAACACTGCAGTCTGGGAACGGATCAAGGGGAAGTTGCTGGCAAACTCTGAGCAGGTGAAATGTCATTCATACACAAATATATATATATACCGTCTCCCTCAGTCCATTTTATAATTTGCATTTTACATCATCCACACAGTAATCATTAACACTGTACTGTTTATACTTTTTAAATCACCTTAGTTACTACAACTACAACTCTACTGTGTTAATCACTTAAGAAGTGCATGCCTTTATTAGCACATATTCTATTATAGACTGTGACAGCTCTCTGTACTGGTGGTGGCTAAGACAGTTCACTGCTGTTTAATTGTATTATATTCTATCCATCTTTCTATATCTACTCGTCCCTCTCCATATTATGTTCTCTGTAGTCAGCGGCAGTCCATGAAGAGGGTGGTGTGACGCAGGGCGAGGGAAACAGGCAGGATGGTGTGGAGACTGAGAGCGAGGAGGAAGAGGAGAATGTAAGTAGATGACTGAAATTATATTTCTTCTCAGTCATGAAATATGCTTTTAATAGATGTTTTCCACTATTTTTTACTGATAACTGTTCTGTTTGTTTAGCAGCCTCCTCCTTCCAAACAATCCAAAAAGTCTCCACTTGAGGAGCTTTTTGCTGAGGAGGATGCCGTGAAGAGGACCTCGCAGGAGAGGTTGATGTCAATGGAAGAGCTTGCTGAAAAGGAGATCCAGACGTACCGGGAAACGCCACCAACCATCACATCGTCTGACCCTGCTGCCTGGTTCTGGAGCCAGAAACAAACATATCCTTTACTGTCACGTCTGGCCTTCTCACATTTATGTGTCCAGGCCTCCTCAACGCCTAGTGAACGTGTGTTCTCCACAGCAGGAAACACAATCTGTGCGGAACGGTCACGCTTACTGCCTGAGAAGGCAGACATGATAATCTTCCTCAACAAGAACTGTTTTTGAGCTGATGAGCCGATGAGAGCACACACACACACATATATAATTATACACACACACATACAAAAACACACACACACACACACATACTGTATGGCGGACTATGACGAGAGGCAAACCAAGCTGGCACATGCCAAGGCCGGAGACGCCTCCCTGCTCTTTATTTAATTTGTCACTGTTTTATTTTGTTTCATATCTCAACACCCACCTTGGCTGCAGCTCTTTGTTTTTAGACTGCTGCCAACTTGCAATGTTATAAGAGTTTCATGTACATGTGCCTTTTCAGTTTACAGTTAGTTATTTAAGTTTGAGAGACGGCCCGGCAGCTCTTTGTTTTTTTAGACTGACTGCTGCCAACTTGCAATGTTAAGTTAAGAGTTTCATGTACATATGTGCCTTTTCAGTTTACAGTTACAGTTATTTAAGTTTGAGAGACGGCCCGGCAGCTCTTTGTTTTTTTAGACTGACTGCTGCCAACTTGCAATGTTAAGTTAAGAGTTTCATGTACATATGTGCCTTTTCAGTTTACAGTTAGTTATTTAAGTTTGAGAGACTGGTGCAGGGGGAGAGACGGCTCCCTGCTCTTTATTTAATTTGTCACATGACTGTTTTCTTTTGTTTCATATCTCAACACCCACCTGGGCTGCAGCTCTTTGTTTTTAGACTGCTGCCAACTTGAAATGTTATAAGAGTTTCATGTACATGTGCCTTTTCAGTTTACAGTGTATGTAAAATATATATATATATTTTACAATATATATTATGTGAATAATATGGAAAAAAAGGATTTTTCAAATAAATGTTCTCCTGCGAAATAAGCTGTGACCTGTTTTTACCTGCACCTCAAAGAATCGGAATCGAGAATCGTTTAGAACAGGAATCGATAAGGAGAATCGGAATCGGAATCGGTCAAATCCAAACGATACCCAACCCTAGTCTCCACCCTCCCAGACCGACGGTAGGGAGTAGAGTGCGCAACGACCAGGAAGGGGATTGGGAATTGGCATAACGACTAACATTGGGATGGGAGAAAAACGGAAAAAGAAAGGGGGAAAAAGATCATAAAAAAAAGATAAAATCAATCGCTGTCTACCCATATAACTCTGCATGTACAATAATGCTGTATATACAGTTTTATTTTTGTATTTATATTTACAGCATATAGAAATATATATATATATTAACTAGTGCTGTCAGGCGATTAAAATTTTTAATCTAATTAATTACAGGTTTTGTAATTAATTAATCTAATTAATCGCATTTTAATCGCATATTTATATTTCATATTCATATAAATATTTAAAATTCAAGGACATTACATTATTGTGGCAGGTGACTGATCAATTAAATACACCAAGAAGAATGCTTTAGAAATCAATTTTATTAAATAAATAAAATAAATAAAATGAAAACATACCTCTCAATAAGGTAACATTTGTTGCTGATACAGCTAACAGTTTACACTAAGCTACAGTATCCTCAAATCAGGGTCTACTGCAGGGTCTACTGCAGGATCTAGTGCAGGGTCTACTACAGGGTCTACTGTATGCATGACATCTATTCCTCAGCTTGTTTACATTGTCTGAGTGTAAGGCTGCCCTCTTCTTTTGGACTATGTGACCTGCAAGTGAAGAATGCTTTAGAAATCAATTCTATTAAATTGAATAAATAAATAAAATGAATGAAAACATACCTCTCAATAAGGTAACATTTGTTGCCGATACAGCCAATAACAGTTTACACTAAGCTACAGTATCCTCAAAAATCAGGGTCTAGTGCAGGGTTTACTACAGGGTCTACTGTATGCATGACATCTATTCCTTGAGCCAATTGCTAAGACAAACAAGCTTCAGCTTGTTTACATTGTCTGTGTGTAAGGCTGCCCTCTTCTTTTGGACTATGTGACCTGCAAGTGAAGAATGCTTTAGAAATCAATTTTATTAAATTGAATAAAATAAAATGAATGAAAACATACCTCTCAATAAGGTAACATTTGTTGCTGATACAGCCAATAACAGTTTACACTAAGCTACAGTATCCTCAAAAATCAAAACAGCCCACAGCAAGCTAGTGTCTGGGGGCATGACTACAGGGTCTAGTACAGTGTCTACTACAGTGTCTGGGGGGCATGACTACAGGGTCTAGTACAGTGTCTACTACAGTGTCTGGGGGCATGACTACAGGGTCTAGTACAGTGTCTACTACAGTGTCTGGGGGCATGACTACAGGGTCTACTACAGTGTCTGGGGGCATGACTACAGGGTCTAGTACAGTGTCTGGGGGCATGACTACAGGGTCTAGTACAGTGTCTGGGGGCATGACTACAGGGTCTAGGGGCATGACTACAGGGTCTAGTACAGTGTCTACTACAGTGTCTGGGGGCATGACTACAGGGTCTAGTACAGTGTCTGGGGGCATGGTCTACTACAGTGTCTGGGGGCATGACTACAGGGTCTACTACAGTGTCTGGGGGCATGACTACAGGGTCTACTACAGTGTCTGGGGGCATGACTACAGGGTCTACTACAGTTTCTGGGGGCATGACTACAGGGTCTACTACAGGGTCTGGGGCATGACTGCAGGGTCTAGTGCAGGGTCTAGTGCAGGGTCTACTGTATGCATGACAAATCTATTCCTTGAGCCAATTGCTAAGACAAACAAGCTTGTTTACATTGTCTGAGAGTAAGGCTGCCCTCTTCTTTTGGACTATGTGACCTGCAAGTGAAAATAGCCTCTCACATGGCACAGAGGTAGCAGGAGTAGCCAGATATTTGCGAGCAAGAGGAGACAGCTGTCCATAGGCTTTTGCGTGAGCTGCCCACCACTCCAGTGGACAGTCATTCATTCCGATGCTGGGCTCAGCTTTGTAGAGGTCTAATTGTCCTGACAGTACCCTGACTTCATCTGAATCAGAGTCTGAAGACAGCAGGAGGAGGGTCCTCTTCGCTGGTGGCTCGTCCTCTGTGGCTTGTGGAGCAGCTTTGTCTGCTTCTGGTCCTGGCAGCATCTCTTTAAGCCAGGTCCACACCTAATAAGAGGGACAATTAATTAGTTGCATAGGACTTTTCATGACAGCCTAAGGACTTAACACTGGTCTTCTCATTCACACACACACCTCATCCCTCTCGTCCTTTGGTACGCTCTTCAAGTCCTTGAATCGCGGGTCGAGGGCTGTAGCCAGCTTCAGCCATCTGTTGTTGAGGGTCGCTTTGCGTGCGTCCAGGTCCTTCGTGAAGCTGGCCTTGAACTTTACCATGTAGCCCGGATCCTCCTCGTTGAGGTCCATGATGCGGTTTAGGTGGCAGAGTGCGGGGAGCACCACAGAGCATGAGACGTAGGTTTCCCCTCCAAGGAGCTCAGTCACATACCTGCAGTGAAACAAGAGAGCGAGAGAGAAAGAGGTGAAGGTGTGTGTATGAGAGGGAGATAGGTGTGTGTATGGGGGAGAGAGGGGGGGTGAGGTGTGTGTATGGGAGAGAGATAGGTGTGTGTATGGGGGAGAGAGGGGGGGGGGTGAGGTGTGTGTATGGGAGAGAGAGGGGTGAGGTGTGTGTATGGGGGAGAGAGGGGGGGGGGTGAGGTGTGTGTATGGGAGAGAGATATGTGTGTGTATGGGGGAGAGAGGGGGGGGTGAGGTGTGTGTATGGGAGAGATAGGTGTGTGTATGGGGGAGAGAGGGGGGGTGAGGTGTGTGTATGGGAGAGAGATAGGTGTGTGTATGGGGGAGAGAGGGGGGGTGAGGTGTGTGTATGGGAGAGATAGGTGTGTGTATGGGGGAGAGAGGGGGGGGTGAGGTGTGTGTATGGGAGAGAGATAGGTGTGTGTATGGGGGAGATTGGGGGGTGAGGTGTGTGTATGGGAGAGAGAGAGTGGGGTGTGAGGTGTGTGTATGGGGGAGAGAGAGAGAGGAGGGGGGTGTATGGGGGGAGAGAGAGAGGGAGAGACACTTACCTGCAGGGCTCAAGTACAAGCTCCAGCTTCTTCAGTTTGTCACACTCTGTGGGGGTCAGCATGGACAGCTTGTGGTTCTGTTGGGCCAAAGTGGCAGTCACAGCCTCCTGGTTCCTCAGGTACCGTGAGATCATGGCCAGTGTCGAATTCCACCTTCCAATTCAATAAAATAACTATTAGTCCCACTGGGGGTTGTTAATGCAGCATGATGCAATTGTACAGAACACAAAGAAATAAACACACACACACACTAAATTTACCCTAAGCATACAACAGGTAGTTAAACAGTCTCACCTTGTGGATACATCTTGTATCATGGGCTCTTTTGCTTGTCCGAGGGCAGTCTGCTGCTGCTGCAGTTCTTCTGTACTGGCAGGGCTGTGCTTGAAGTGGCCTACAATCTTGCGGCACTTTGCCAGGGTGGTGTCAAGGCTTCTGTCCTCAAGGGAGACTGTGATGGTTCTTTGCAGCACGTGTGCAGCACATGGCATGTGCTGGAACGGCATATAGCGCGCTGCTGCTATCATATTACGGGCGGAATCAGTCCCAATAGATGTGACTTTATCTTTTATATTCCACTCCTCTATTACTGTGTTGAACTGTTCAGCACACGCATCGGCGAAATGGCGGCCCACAGTTTTGGTCACCGTTAATGCAAATGATTGCAGTTTCCACTCAGTATCGATCAAGTGCACTGTGACACCCAAATAATTATGATTGCCCACCGACGTCCAGTGATCACCCGTTAGGGCCATTGGGCCAGCCCGTGCCAACACTTCTTCCCTCGCCTCCCTCTCTGTGTCATACATGTTGTGGATCCTTTTCATCACTGTAGCTCTCGAGGGTAGCTTGTAATTTGGGTCAGACGACGCTATTCGAAATGACTCCGCTAAACCCTTATCTTCCACTATAGCTATTGGCCTACAAGATTTTGCTATCCACTTCGCGACGCTGTTGGTTAGTTTGTCTGTGGTGGATTTACTCAACCGTTTGCCTAACGGTAATTCTCCAAGAGTGGTTTGACGAAGCGTGCGAGTTGCTCTGGAGCTAACGTTAGCTACACTGGAGCTGCTCGAACAACTTGCCTGGACATGTTTAGCGTTCATGTGATACGTTAGACTAGAGCAGCTTCGGTGATACGCAAATTCTTTTTGACATAAGCTACATATTACAATGGTCTTGTTTACTGTCCCATCTATATTCTTTTTGAAATTGAACTTGCCGTTCATAGGTCCCAGGAGTATCGCCTCGGGTGATGCTGACATCTTGTTCCAGCTGAGCTAATTCCTTTGTGTGTTTGTTTTGTTTGATAGACGACGCATGTGTGAAGTGACGATCAAGTAGGCTACGGGTCATTCAATGGGCCAAGTTTAATACGCCCAACTCAAGCGTGGATTTCAAAATAAAAGCGCACCGATTTGCCACTTGTCTAAAGTAAATATAGGTCGGCTGTAATTAATTTTGCGTCAATTTTCATAACGCGATAATTTGCTGTGTAATTAATTAATCTAATTAACGCGATAAACTGACAGCCCTAATATTAACTAGTGCTGTCAAACGATTAAAATATTTAACTCGATTAATCGCATGATTGTCCATAGTTAACTCGCGATTAATCGCAAATTAACAGATTTTTTTTTTTTTTTACCTTAAACAGATCTTTTTCAAGTTCCATGTTTTAATACTCTTATCAACATGCGAGTCAACAAATGCTTGCTTTGTGCAGCCATTTAACACAAACGGATGACCCTCATGCATTGCAAATTTGCATCAAATTCAAAACAGAGTGATGCACAAAATAACTTAAAAGAAAATAATAATTTAAAACAATGAATAAAGTGTGCATGAAATAATAGGGGAAAGAAAACGTTAGGAACTTGTTACATTCACACACACAAGGGCTGATTAATCACACACCCCCCTCTCTCCCTCACACACACACTCTCCCAGCTCTTTTTCTCTTTTGCCCCTTCCTCATCTCTCTCACCCCCCTCTCTCTCTATATCTCACACACACACACACACACACACACACACACACACACACACACACATACACACACACACACACACTTCAGAAACAAACATAGTATCAATGAGAGCATCAATAATACACCTGAGTGAAGTCTAGTAAAATTTTTTTTTTTTTTTTTTTTTTTTTAGTTAATCTTGAGTTAAAAAAATTAGTGGCATTAATAGAATCGGGAGTTAATGCGATATTAACGCGATATATTTGACAGCCTTAATATTAACTCAATGTACGCCAAACCCGTGAAAAGTCGGGTTTTCATCGTTATTTCTTTTATTCGATATTTCCATTCATTATCCATCCAGGGAGCCTGGTGTTATCATTGGGAATGGGGCTGAGATCGCAAAAGTCCTATACCACCGCCTGGTAGGTTGCGGCCGGTATTGCACATCCTTTGAAACTCTGTGTATTCGGGTGTGTGTCGATTATATACAGTAGGTCCGGGCGGACTTTTCCTTGTCGGGCATGATGAGCAGTTATAACGCATGGACTTATAAGAATCAAACACTCCCGATTCATGTTCTTTGGTGGATTAGGTTGGCGACACGATCGACATAAATACTTGGAATGGCGATCAGATCATTGGAATATTCTTTTTGGGGTACATCCTAGTCAAGGTAAGGGCTATATGGTATCAATCTTGCGTTGATCTAATAATTCCTTCATTGCGATCAGAGCGTATGTGTGTAATGTACTGTGTAACGTATTCCGTTGGTGATGACAAAATGACAACCCCCCCCCCCCTTTCATGCATTCATGATGAAACATAATACCTATAATCTAGATTTTATTTGAGAATAGAAGCTAGTCCAGGCAAGAAACAGCAATGCTTTTAGTAGAATACACACATAACGCATATGGCTATTATGCAGCCTTTTGGGAATTACAGTACACAGCACCCTCTGGTGCTGATTGAGTTAATGCTGTCAATCTATTAAAATATTTAATCTGATTAATCGCATGATTGTCCATAAATCGTGATTAATCGCAAATTAATCGCATATTTTGTATCTGTTCTAAATCTACCTTAAACGGATCTTTATCACGTTTTAATACTCTTATCAACATGAGAGTAGACAAATGCTTGCTTTATGCAACAAAATGCATGTTTATTTATTGCCACAAGAAATACTGTCCAGAATCTTCAAGTAACTAAGATGTGCAAACTGCATTGTAAAACAAAATGCTGAAATCATGAAAAAAAATTATAAAAGCCCAACAATAAAATAACAGATGGGAATACCAATTTACTAACTGTAACATTACATAGCAATGATTACTAACACAGTAGTGTGTTGAACTTTACACTTACATTACATTTACATTTAGTCATTTAGCTGACGCTTTTATCCAAAGCGACTTACAAGTTCTGTACGACAAGTCATCGGGAAGGGCACATCTCTATCAGCTGAGTAACAATGTTCATCAAAGTGTTGAGTGCTACAGTAAGGTTAGTTAGGGTTAGATACATTTTTTTAATTTATTGAATTTTTCAGATAATGGTTGAAGAAGTGCGTCTTTAGTCGACGGCGAAATAATGGACGGGTTTCGGCTATCCTAACTGGGGTGGGTAGTTCATTCCACCATTGTGGGGCAAGGACTGGGAAAAGGCAGGTTCTCCTTGATGACCCTCCCGGAGCTTGGATAGGAGTGGGTCTGAGATGGCCAGAAGATGCAGAGCGTAGGGGTGTGTAGTTAGAGACCATTGACGGGAGGTAGGCGGGAGCGGTTCCCTTTGCCGCCCGGTATGCCAGCTCGAGGGCCTTGAAGCGGATTCGTGCAGCAATGGGGAGCCAGTGCAGGTCCCTAAGAAGTGGGGTGACATGGGCCAACTTCGGTAGGTTTGAGATCAGGCGGGCCGCTGCGTTCTGAATGAGTTGAAGAGGCTTGGTGGCAGTGGCCGGGAGGCCAACAAGCAGTGCGTTGCAGTAGTCGAGGGGGATAGGGGGGCAGGTTGCATCTGAGTGAGATGGTTTGAGTTGGGGTGAAGGCCTTTCGGTTAAGCATGAAAGTTAGTGAGATGGATATGAAGGAATGGTCAGATACATGCAGGCGAGTTACCGTGGTGTTAATGATGCTGGAGTTACGGAAAAATGCTCCAAGGAGTTGCCTGCTTTGTGGGTGGGAGGCATGGCAGTGGGAGTCAGGTCAAAGGATTGTAGGAGGGAGACCACTGTGTCCGACTGAGATGAGTCAGGCAGGTTGAAGTCGCCCAATAGAAGGAGGGGGGTACCATCTTCCGGTAAGGAGCTTAGAAGCATGTCCAGCTCATCTGGGAAGTGATCGAGCGGACCTGGAGGGCGATAGAGTGTAACAATGGTGAGATTGAAAGGATTAGAAACAGATACATGCATGATATTCGAGAGAGGAGAGTGACAGTTCTGGGAGTGGTGTTAAGTTTGTAGCCCATGAAGGAGATGTCATGAGGCCAGTGCCTCCACCCCGTCTGGAAGGTCGAGGTGTGTGAGTGAAGTTATAGTTTGTAGATAAGGCTGCAGGTGTTGATGAGTTATTGGGGGTTATCCAGGACTCAGTTAGAGCCAGGAGCTGCAGATTTTGACTATGGGCGTAGGCAGTAATGAAGTCAGCTTTCTTGACTGCTGATTGACAATTCCATAAGCCTCCCCGTATTGTGACAGGTATATTAGTGGCTGTAGGGGGGTAGGAGAGATTAGCCGGGTTGCAACCAAACTGTCGTGGGTGGGTTGAATCTGTTCTGGAGGAGCAGATTGTGCATATAGGTATGAGGCACATTATGGTGTCAAGAGTGGCAGGGAGAAAGGTGAAGGGAGTAGGGAGGACGAGAGGTAGAGAAATAGCAGAGTGGGATGGAAAGTAAAATGTTTCAGAGTGGAGTGAAAGATAGGATTATGGTATACTTAGCACAAGATGGGTGGGTCGGATCCCTCGGCGGAGAACTCCCAGGACAACTCCTCTTTGTCACTTGAACTATTCATCCCCATTTGTTTGTTTAAGAAGCCATTTAACACATTTGCATTGAAAATGTGCATCAAATTCCAAACAAACAGAGTGATGCACAAAATGAATGAATAAAGTGTGCATGAAATAATAGGGGAAAGAAAAAGTTAGGAACTTGTCACATTCAGCCACACAAGGGCTGAGGACCCCCCCCCCCCCCCCCCTCGTGTCAAAATAAATAGTGCTGTTAAAATAATTTTGCGTTAACTCGCGATAACTTTGACAGCCCTAATATATATATATATATCCATTTCTGTCTGAATATACCTGCATATAATCCTTCTATATACCTACTTATACACCTGCATATAACCCGTATATATCTATCCACATCTGTCAGATATATCTGACATATCTGTAGATACTAATTCTACATCTGTACATATCATTACTCTTACTAGTTACGCTGCTGGCCAGCGTACATTAGGGGTGGAACGGTATGCATTCGAACTGTACACCGTTCGTTACGACCTCCACGGTTCGGGGCATGTGTGTATTGTTCGGTTATATAACATTAGCCTCGAGCTAGGCTAACGTTACGTTAGCTACGAGCTAACCGTGGAAACGCTCACAGCGAAGTGACTCCACGACACCAGTTCCATTAGTGGGGAAGGGGGGTATATTGACAAGGCTTGACAACAGAGGTTCAAATATAACTGTTTTTGTTCAACAACGAGCCAGGAGACTAGAGCGTGTGTATCAACTGTGCGTCTGTATTGCCAACCCATAACATTCTGGTCCCTGCTGCTGGGACGTACCAACTCCACACACCACTGTGGGGGGGTTTATATTCCCCATTTCCTTGTAACATCTCCTTTTTGTATAACAACAGTTACAACATTCCTTAGTGCAAATTATTATAAATACAAGAAACCCCATAAACGTCCTTATTTAAAACCCTAATCATCTTTTCTGTGACTTTTACTTTTTTATAAGAAAGTCTAGTGCTGGTTGAGCATTATGCATACTTTATGTTGGCTGTTACGAAGGATCAGATTAAACCGAATATATATATTTATTTATTGATATATATTGCATAGTATTTGTATATCGTTTGATATCCCTTGTATATTCCTTGTACATATACACGGAATATCCCTTTAGTCCAGCCCATAATAGTTCATTCTCCTATTGGACAGCGGTCCACCGGCGCCAGGGACCGGCCCCCGGAGCCAAGTTCAAAGTCACCGACACGACATGTCTGTACTTGCCCGGCCCTGCCCAGGGATACGGCGACAGAAATGAGAGTGGCACTATTTGTGCACCGTGCGTATAAATACGGCGCAGGTGAATGTAGAAGACCCTTAGCCCCTTACCTCCGTACCCTTCGTGCACTTAGCATGTTACCGATAAGTTGAAGCCTCACCCACGATACAACGTGCGGTGAAGTATGGCCTGTTTGGCCTCAGAATAGAGCATCGAGACCGCGTGCGAATTAATAACTGAATTGTCAGAGTTTGGCACTATACCGTCGAGTGCGACATATTTCTATTGAGTCTTTAATAGTCTATTTGTGTATAGTGTATCGTGCGGTTAGAATTCTATAGTGACCAGCTTCTCCAACGCTTTCTCGTATTAGCTAGAGTTCTTATCCAGGCTGGGCCGACCGCATGGCGCCTTCACCCGAGGAGACCTAGGCGAGAACCGTATGGACATGTACACTGGATTAATCTACCCGACGACTACATAGCCTTTGCGGCTGGAATATATTTGCTTTGGTCCTATGATTTATGGAGCGGATAATCGCTGACGCCTGCACGTGTTGGATTTACCCCGAGAGGAGTCAAGTCGAGTCGGCGCTCAGAGAGCCTGAGGCCGCCTAGCTTTCTTCACTGTAGAGCTACAGTCTACCAGAGAACCAAGCTGTATTCGTCTGTGGATCAAGAGACTACTGCACCGGCTTCTGTACCTGAAGTCTCCCTAGTCATCGTTGACCAGACGTCCTACTACCGACAGATCTTCTACCCCCTTGCTGGCTTACAACCAGTGGGAACCCCTTGCCAGTATCTCCGCTATCACTAGTGTACCATAGATATAATTCCTTAAGATTCAGGTTGTATAATTACCTCCTGCGTAACCAGAGAATGGACATTCGTTATTGATTTGCCTACGCATACTCCTTTGCCTTACAAGTGCATTCAAAGAATAATGTAAAGTATCCTATGTACCTTTTGCTCCATTAAATACTTGATTAATACCTTTGACTGGAACCGATTTCATTGTGGGAAGTGTTCATCATATTCATATATCGTGTACTGTATGGCCAGTAATTAAAGTACATAAAGCGGTAGTGGTTTAATGATACCATACTTATCAATACAATCCCAATGTTAGTCGTTATGCCAATTCCCAATCCCCTTCCTGGTCGTTGCGCACTCTACCCCCTACCGTCGGTCCAGGAGGGCGGAGACGATCACATGCTTCCTCCGACACATGTGTACCCAGCCCACCGCTTCTTTTCACCTGGCAGCGCGGACTCTCACTGGGAGAGTGTAACGTGTGGAAGGTCACACTACCTCTCCTAGATCCTTCCCTTGCTGTGCAGGCGCCCAGACCGAACTGTAGGAGTTGCTGTTTACAATGACCAGGACCCACCCTCGCCGGGTTTCCCACTGCCAATT